>NW_007578600.1:211506-297751 GCF_000690725.1 Stegastes partitus
TACGTCCATCTTTTATACAGTCTATGCTTTTTACCTAAACCATTTCACAGGTACTTTTTGGTTCATCATGATGGTAACCAGCTGCCATGTTAGACACTAACTGAACCACTGGAAGAAATATGGAGTTCAGTGAGTTGCTCTGCATGCAAAGGAGAAAACAGGAATAAAACCACTAATCCCAGACGCTAGAGATGTAAAAGTACGTGTATTTGTCCATCAGTGTTTTGGAACGCTATGTTCAGTTCAGACTGAGACTCTTTGATCCAAACAATTAATTCCTCCTAAAACATTTTGGCAAAGCACCAGTTGTTGTCTTTCAGCTATAGCGAGGTAGCAACGTTAGCATCAGAGGCTCAAATTGCACTGCTGCCTTTAATAGTTAGTTTAAATTAATTCCGAACATGTTGCACTTGTTTTAACAGTTTTATTTTTTTTATTTTATTTTATGCCGCTCAGTGTGGTGTAATCTGTTTAGTGCAGTATAGTTTTATTGTGAAAGGCTGATAGGAAGTACCAGGAAGTGCCTGACGTTAGCTTGGCGGGTTTGGACGTAAAAGGTTTTGAGTTTGGGAAAAAGCCAAAAATAAAGGCTGTCCAGTTGCTCTACAATGTGTCGCTTGAATCCTTACGCCCAAGAACACGACACTCAGAGCCTTTTCTTATCAACAGTATGTTGCATTTGAGCATCCTATTATGATCAATAAGACCTTCAGGTTTTCATTTTTAAAAAATAAATGGCAAAACTAATAATTTCTGCCTATCTTGTGCATCTCAAAACACGCAGAACTGCAGCTCCAGAACTGAGACACAAACTGAACCATGAATTTTGTGAATCATCACTCACTATAAATGCAAAGTTTTCTTAATGCATAGCTAGTCGGTTGTCAAACGTGTCGAATTTCAACGTTGCTCTACTGTAGGAATTGCATAGAGGAGTTCCTTGTGTAGCTGTAGTGAATAATCCACCTGCGTGGGGATGTGGAAGTGAAGCAAGGATGAAAACAACAGCAGCTCCCTTGTTCTTAACCCTGCTGAGTTAAGTGGGTTAGGGCTTTGCCACATGACCTACTTCCCTTGCCAGGCAAACACACTGATACTTAGCAAAAAAATACCTACTCTGCAGAGAAAATCCCTTTAAAAGTAGGACTTTATTATTTCAGCGTTCATATTCAGACTTCTATGGCGAAGCACGGAGGACAATTGAAAAAGGCTGTGTTCATTAGTTTCAGAATAAGATTTAGAATTCATGCTAATAATTAACTGTTTTGCTGCTTATGATTGATTTAACACAGACTTCTACCTACAAAGAAGATGGCAGGTGTATGACATTGTTTTTTTTTTTTTACATCGCCCCTCTTGTGTCTACATCTGTCACAATCACAAAATTGTAATTGACAATTAATTGTCTATTACATAAATAACTGCAATTAACGAGTTGAATTTTTCTGTTTAATTTATGCCTATATTATTTTAAATTTGTGGGATTAGTGACTCCAAATGACACTTTTTTTCAGCAAATCCAACAAAAGCCCTCCTCCAGGTTATGGGTTCTCTTTTGTCTTTCATTTTGACCCGACATCTGCCCACAGCTGTGCAGTGGTGTTAAAATAATAGGTTTGTTAATATACAAAGTTGTGTTAGTTCAGTGTTCTTAGTTCTGTCACTGCCACGATCAGAAAAAAAATGCAAACAGCACCTGCTGCTAAGAGACAACAGGTCAGAATGGTCAAAAAGCAGGTCTGCAGTGAATAAGAAGCTGCTGGAACACAGCGGTCAGTGTCCACAGTGTTTTACATCAACATGAGCTGAGAGGCTGACTTATAAGAAGGAAATTCTTCCTCTAGAAGCAGAACCTTAAATGAATGAAAAATACTTTATTTATCCCAGAAGGGAAATTCAATAAAAATAAAGGTTGACTGAAGTTTGCTGCTGATCCCAAGAACAAAGAAAAGGCCCTCAGGAGGAACGTTTTGTAGTCAGATGAAACATAAACTGAGCTATTTGGCCATGAAGACCATAAATATGTAAGATAAGAAAAGAAGTCGTACCCTTTAACCCCAAGAACACCAAACCTACCATCAAGCATGGTGGTGGCAGTATTATGCTCTGGGGCTGATTTGCTGCCAGTGGAACTGCTGCTTTACACAAAGTAAATGGAACAATGAAGAAGGAGGAGAATTACCTCCACATTCTTCAGGAAAACCTAAAATCATCAGCCAGAGGGTTGGACCTTGGATGCAGCTGGGTGTTCCAACAAGACAATGACCCCAAACACACATCAAAAGTGGTAAAGAAATGGTTAAATCAGGCTATAAGTAAGGTTGTGGACTGGCCAAAGTCCTGACTTCAACCCCATTAAGAACCTGTGGACTGTGATAAAGAAACTAGTCTGTGCCAGAAAGTCAAGAAATGTTATTAAAACTACACCAATTCTGTGAAAAGGTGTGGTCAAAAATACAACCGAAAGCTTCCTAGAAGCTTGTTGACGACTACCAAAAGTGCCCTATTGGTGTGAAAATGTCCAAGAAACACTTAACCAAATATTAGCATTGCTGTATGTATGTTTTTGACCCAACCGATTGCAGACCAATGTAAAGGTATGAAAGAACCAAAGTGCATGATTGTTTTTTGTTAAAAAGAAGTAGGTGTTTCAATAATTCCATCATAGAAAATTAAGAGTTATAGGAGTCATTGAAAACTCAAGACTGCCTACAATGTTACACACATTAATACAGAAATAAACATCAGCAAAGTAGCTTCAGTAAAGTGTCCAGATGCTTTCCTCTAGTAGCAACAGGCCTCTGGTCTTCAAAATAAGTATACAGAGAATTATAAAAGATCTGGAACATGGGCCAGGTGGATATATTCATATGCACAAAAGTCGTCAAGCTAAAAGTCAACGTTAACATTGCGCCTTCACACAGGATTCAAGCCCAACTGTCCCGTTTGAGAGTCCTCAGTTAAATCCTATACGTCTTACACTCACTGGGGACTTTGTTGCTCTTTATCCTCTGATTGGCTAAAGTCTCCTTCATGGGCTGGATTTTCTAAAGCCTGAAAATGCAGCCAGAAGGAAGTGCAAAGCTAGCCTCCTGTCAGGATACTTAAATCACAAAATTCTACAAGAGTGTAATGGAATTTTTGTCCAATGACATTATAGAATAGTGCCTATAGAGGCTTTAGGGCCCAGAAGTTTGTTTTCTAGGATTGCATCTCAAAGCTCTAATGAACCTGCAGGTAAACATTCTTAAAACTCGCTGCACACAGTCAGCAGCAGACAGACAGACACACACTGGTGAAGCCACAGATATGGTTGAGACAAAAACTGAGCTAATAGGGGAGCAAATGTAAATATTGGACCCCCAAGTGGTCATAAAATTCTACGACCATAAAGCTGTGTTTAGCTTTATCTGAAGTCCGGCTTTGTATTCATTTGTTACGACCATGTCCAGAGAAAGTTGAGTTTTTTGTCCACATGGTGTATTTTATGCGCTAGAAGACTAATCATGGGAAAATGAAGTCTGCAGCGAACCGATGAGCAGCTCAGACACACAGATACAGACTTTCAGGGCTTCATATGCAACAAACCTCAGAAACTAATCCTGTCATCTTGCAGGATGTGGCTTTCTGTACCATTATTCAGAATCGGTTTCTGGTTTATCCTTGGCTGAATGTGGTTTTACATTGTTTGAGCCAAGTGGGAGGTGAGCTGGTGTGCTAGAGCTGGAGCGAACAAGGAGGAGAGAGGCAGGGAAGTCATAGATTTTAGAGAAAACAATGGTGTATTTACCATTTTAAGGCAGGAGGGGATTATTTTCATCGATAAAAAACTTCTAAATGTGTAACTTTGATTGACAGAGATGAGTTTTTAGGGGTTTTCAGGGACTTTAAAACTAAGATTTCAACAAAAAGGATGTCTTGTTCTGAGCTTCATCCTGTTTTATTACACTGAAGCATTGAAACATGAGTTACTGCCCCTTGTTTAACTCTAACCTCTACATCCTGCTACTTTGTCCTGTCATGTGCAGCTTCTTTAAGTAAATAAAGACCTGCCTTTTTTTTTTAGGTAGTTTTGTATATTTACTCATGGAAAAATATCTAATGAGCTACTTCTGCAGTTTGAAAGAACTACAAAGTGTTTGTCAATGTGAGGATGACCGACAGTCCAACTGGAATATGGTGTCGTATAATCAGATCCTATCGGCTGTACAATCAAGTTATGGATGTTGGGTGCAAGTGTCCACACAACTGTCCATGACCTCTACAGCAACCATGACAGATTGAAACTGTTCCTTGTCTCTCGCCTAATGACTGCCAGCCCCCAGCCTCTGACAAACATGAGCTGTCCAAGCAGTTATACACCACAAACAGTGAAAGGAATGAAGACAACGTCAATGAGAACATTTTGAAAAGTCAGACGACAGCCACAAGTAACAAATGGAACAATTATGACCTCTCCAACCATTAAGGGAAGTAGTCACCTCTGACTGGGTGGAAGGGATAGAAAAAGAAAGCAACACTTACCGAGTCCATTCTCACAGTCTGTAAACTCCATGGAATGAACAGCTCGGTCTACTCCATATGGACCCATTAGTGTCCTGGTCATGATGGATGTACATGAGGGGCAGAGAAGACAAACAGATGAGAAGTTAGTGCAGCACAAACTGAACTCTGAGAGATAAATGTGTTTTACTTCACAGATTAGTCCCTTTGGTTAAAACTATGATTATTCAATCTGTAGGAGCGCTGAACTGGAATTTGACTTGATGGTGAACACTAGGCCTCCTGTCTCCCTCAGACAGGCAGATTAAGACTGAAGACACTTCACTGAACATGAGCACACACCAGCCATGAAAAAAATCTTTCAAGCTGAAAGCTCTTTTTACATTAATCGTTTTTCCATGTCAGGTACAGTAATATGCAAAGGAATGGGGTTTTTTTCCATTTTGTCTTGTTGTAGGCAGCTCAATTTGGCAGTTTAGTGCAAACGTTTTAAAATCAGACCAGTTAAATATGTGGATTGTAGTTAAATGACAGAGTTTACAATCCACTTAACTGTGTCAGTTTTGTCAAAAGGTGAAATAGCACTCATAGTCTTTGGAAAAGTTGCTGTTTTGGTGACACTGTCAGACATTAGTTACTCAGAGCAGCGAATACACACCTCTGGATGCAACATGGAGGGAGAAAGAGCATGTGAGATGTATTTTAACTGAAGAGCATCCAGCACTGAGCTGTGGCTTAAAAAACATCCATATCACAGGTAGGCAGAAAGGAATATTAGTGCCAGAGTGTGTGTCTGTAGCCACCAGCTGAGACAGCAATCCATCCATGAATAAAAGAGTTATCTTGTCAACAGGAAAAACAACAGCATTCTTCTTTTTTTAGAAATTAAATTACATTCCTGTGTTACTGAATTGCTTTCCCAATTAAGTTTTAAATGGAGACACAATCACTGGCTAAACGACTGCATTAAGGGAAGTTGATTTTATTTGTTTCCCGTTATTCAGTCAATGAATCCCTGCAGTTTTAAACAAAGTCACCAGAAGAAGTTGGCTGGCAGGTGCACAAAGCAGGTAACTCTTGCACCAGAGTCCCATGTGCGATTTATGCAACAAAAAAAGCGCATAATGTTGGAGAAAAATGGTGGAGTCTGTATTAACCTGTGTATGATCTGACTCCGACCTAAACCAGGTGCTGCCGGCGTGTAGACAGAGATGCCGCTGCGGTCACTACAAGCGGGTTAAAAACGTGTCGCGATTAGTGTTAAACCCCAATTAGGTTACGCTAATACGACTCCCACCCCTCTATCGTGAACAGAGAAAATGTGAAACCAAAAATCATTATTTCCTGCAAAGCTTCCAGGTAGTAGGTTAAGATAACAAAACCTCATTATAAAATCAAACCACAGTGTTCAAGATCAACAGAAGCAAAACAATTACCTTCTTCCTGAACTGAATAAAAATGATGTCCTCTCATAAAAAAACAGTGCCACATTGTCAAAAAGTTAACAATAGGACACTTGAAAAGCTTAATGAATATGGAAAATGTCTGAGTTGAATTGCAATCCACAGCAGCACAGAAGGCAGATGACAATAAGCAAAGGGCATGTCTATGTGCTCTATCACATGTTTTAAAACTAATACACAGCCACAATTTTTCTTGTTTTATCAAAATTAATCTCAAATATTGACATGATCCAGTCCTGTCTGAAGATATCAACCACCATATCTGCTCCTTTAATCAGGATGATTTGGCCACACAGTTGTAAACATCAAGAAGATTTCAATCTTAATTTCTTTCTTAAACTTTGTGCTCTTGATACGTCTAAGACCAGATCTTTCTTTCAGTTCCAGTTCTCATGACATGACAGGTGTCCAACTCGTATCTGCTGGCCAAGAACAACATAGGTTCAACATCCCAAATGCGTCCATCATAGAGCACACTGTATTTTACTGAGCCGCCACTGAAAACACAAGGATTAAACAAAAAAAGAACAAGTTATACACCCAATGAAAGAGACATTAAGCACTGACACCATCAGCTCAGATCACGTGGGCTGGAGTAGTTCCACACTGGCACAAACAACATCCATGTTTATATCAGGTTCTCCATCACAACTGGATATTGTCTGACAGTCTGATCCCTTTAAAAAAAAAAGTCAAATGTTTTTCCATCATATCAAGTCATTTAATTTAGACGCATTTTTTCATTTCACCTCGAATCATTAAAGTAACTTTACAAATTGGGCAACAGGTAGCCCAGTAACAACAAAAGCTGTTTTACCATAAGTGGATTTGATGAACTGTCATTACACATGATTAGAATTGTCACTCTTGAAATCATAAATAAGCTAAGCCTGTAGGGGAACTTTTTGCTCTCCTCTTGCAAGAGAAGTCACACAAATAACATGTGCAGATTGAAGTCAATGCACAATAAGAGTAAGTTTGATTCTTTAGGTCTCATGCTTCACATTTTTAAAGCAGCCTACATACAGCAACAGTATGATTGAATTCCTGAGATTCAGTTATGTCTTTTGGGTTTGTGTTCCACCCTGAAGCTTCCAGTGGCCACATCTGGTCTCCTCTATGAAACAGTTCTGGAGGCGCCACTGGTTCATGCATCCATTTGGTTTTTTTTCCCAGCATTTCAACTTTTGATCTAGAAAAACACACGATTAGACGAACTTTTTTTTTTTTTTAGATAGAACATCAGGACACAAGCAGCGCGTACATTTTACGGCACACCATGTCCGCTACTCCAAAGGTGAACCAAATACTGGCAGCTGTCGTTGCGCACGGCGCAAGAGCGCGATAGACGACAGATGGACAGAGGTCTATCCTCTTCAGTGGAATGGTGACCAAAATAACACCAGGGGGGGAAAAAACAACAACGAAAAAAAACACGGACACTCTGAGCAGCGTGTGTAACCTACGTGTTGATATTTCTTCCTCTTAACAACACAAATCAACATTTCAGCACTGAGCGCCTTCGTGGTTCAACACATTTAACGCAGCGTCCTGGTGCACAGAGTTACCGCCTCACCAGCAACACTTTAATCACATTTTTCCACCTGCTCACTCCACATTTCACCTGTTCTCCAAACATAAATCTTAACAACACATCGCCACAACATCCACACAACACTGACAGAAGTGGACGCACACCATCGTCAGCCATTGTTCCAGCCCCGAGCAGCTCAACACCTCCGCCTGTGTGTGTTTGTTTTTTTGGTTATTATTTTACCTGCTAATGATGACAGCTCCTTTATACATAACTGAGAAGGTTGGCATTTTGACATGGAGCCCGCTTCTCCGGTGAGACGGACGGTTCGGTGCGTCGCAGCGTTCCCGGGTGTCAGCCTCCAGCCCGCAGCCACATCATGGTCTGTTCGCGAGGCAACCTCTAATTCCAGTTAACCACAGTGTCCGCTCCAAACATCTCCACTTTCCCCCCACACGTTTAATCTCTTACATAACAAAAGTCGAGGGGGGGTGGCAAAAAAAAAAAAAAAAATCAAAAAAAGCCACCACCGAGCCTGGAAGTGATCTGGATCACGTTTCTCCACCTGCGATCCTCCTCTGCTGTCCGACTGCAGCGAATTTCAACAAGAAGTGAGATCGCGTTCAGCTGAATCTGTCCATTTCACAGCATGTTCTCTTTTCTGTTTTTTCAAATTTTCTGTAATAATGTGTGACATTTTACCAGTTTGGATTTTTTTGGTAATATTTATTTCTACATATAACTGGAGTTGCACATTATTATTTTAAATTAATTTATTTAAACTTTGGCATGTTTTTAAATATGATCATTCACAGTTTAGTTCCAAAATAATAACCATCATAAAGGTTTTTTAATGCTGGGAAACGTTTGACACACTAACAAGTGCTTGTTGAGCAGGAAGAGCTCAGATGCCTTTAAACACATTAATGCATAAGTACCTCGCTCTCCATTTACAAACTGCTATTTAATCCGCATCCATTACTCAGTATTGTCATTTGTCATTCAGACCTCTGAGCATCTGTGTTGTGTTGCTGCCTGTTAAGACTAAAGCTGACAATGTTTTTTTTTTTTTTTTTAGGTCAATCAATCTCTTGATCATTTTATGATAAATGTGTTAAAGTTATTCTATTAAAAAATGATACTAAACTACAGAACCCTAATGTAATGTCATTTAAATGTCAAATGAGTCAAATCATATGTTACCGTACTTTCATTACTTTAAGATGAACAATAAGTATTTGCTCCTAACTTACAAACTGATCAGATTTACTGTATTAACCCTATTCAGGGCTGCAAGGTGGTTCAGTGGTTAGCACCGTTGCCTCACAGCAAGAAGGTTGAGGACGGTGAGGACACCCGGGATCTTTCTGTGTGGAGTTTGCATGTTCTCCCCGTGCAGCGTGGGTTCTCTCCGGGTTCTCCGGCTTCCTCCCACACAGTCCAAAAACATGTTGAGGTTAATTGGTGATTCTAAATTGTCCGTAGGTGTGAATGTGAGTGTGCTTGGTTGTCTGTCTCTAAGTGTAGCCCTGTGATAGACTGGTGACCTGTCCAGGGTGTCCCCTGCCTTCACCCATGACCCTAGTGAGGATTAAGCGGTGTGTAGATAATGGATAGATGGATGGATGGAACCCTATTCAGGCCTTTTGGCCATTTGCTTTAGGTGACAGGTATTGTCTTTTTGGGGTTTTTTTTTGAAGACTTTTTAAAAATATAAACAAAAGAGACATTTTTCATGCATTTGGGACCAAAAATACGTCAACTTATCAGAAAATGTATTTAACATAGTCTATATAGTCTATAATGAATACCAACACATATTTTGCACGTGTCCTTTCTTGGGGTCCAATGGGGACCCCGAAAGACCTTCTATGTATGGCAACATGAAAGTCGGATAGGGTCAAACAATGCAAAAGTTATTCCTTGGAATCAATTTCAGGGAATTTTGTGATGAAAAAACCGGGATGATGACATTATTATGGGCTGTTTTATTATAGATTATATAGGAAATGATTCAGGATTTAAACATGATATTCTATAAAGCAGTATGACATTAAGTGGGCAGCGCTGTATTTTGGTTTATCAACTGGCATTCATGATGCCAAATATAAATGTTGTAGCACTCATACAGCCCCATATCATCACACTCCTGCCTCTGTGCTTCACTGCTGGGACTATGCAGTCACTGCTGGACCCCATCTGAGTCAATCAAGTTCATTTTGGTCTCATCTGGCCAAAGAATGTGCTCCCAACATTCATCCGGCTTCTTTCCTGGTTTAGCAAAGTGTCATCATACAGTTTTGTGATGAAGAGCAAGCGAAGTTGTTTTTCCTGAATGCTTGGGGGTCGACATTATAAACTGTTCTTCGCGCTGCCTGAGCTGAACAGAAACTCAGATTTTCATTGATGATCTCAGGAGCAAGTCTGAAGCACCTGCACATCTGTTTTTTAGGACTAGATGGTGCCAGCAGCATCAGACACCGACACGGCCCATAGGTCCAAAACGGACAGCTCTGCTGATCCCAGGTCGTATTATAATTATGTTCACACAATTAGGCTGATTGGAAATCACAGCTGTACTCGATTTAGTTTCAGTAATTATGGGTGCATTCAATTTTGTTGCATTGAATTTCTACTTGGGGGCCTGTAGATTCAATATGGGATTCCTACAGTAAGAGAAAATACAGTCAGCTTGAGAGGTGCTACAATTCTGAATCATTTGATGTTTAAATGATATTACACTGGGACAGACTGTGTGTTCTGCTCTTGGTCTAAAGGGATTCCTTTCATATAGTCCTCGCTGGATTAGATGAAAAATAGAGCTCATAGCACAAAACCACACAGAATCAGGGATGAGGGGTCCTATGTAGTTACTGCTTAGTGCTAAGGAGTGAATTGTGTATTTTATGTAAGTCCTGAGTGAAAGACAGAGAAACACCCAGATAGTCATTCTCTTAGATTAATCGTAGCAACTGGACTTGCTTGACTTCCTTGAAGATGTTTCACCTCTCATCCAGGAGCCATTAACACCTGAATTTCAGAATTTTCAGTTCAGGTGTTAATGGGTCCTTAAGGATATCTGGAACTCCCAACTAGTCAGTCAGAACTGATGAAGCCTCTTGGATGAGAGGTGGAACGTCTTCAAGGAACTCAAGCAAGTCCAGTTGTTATGATTAATCCACCAGAATAACTATGATGACCTGGATGACTGACAATCTTCACAGACACCCAGATAGCCAGCGAACCACAGGCAGGGAAACATATTACACCTATATACAACATGAACCTTACAAAAATGTCACATCCAGGTGTGCATCAATGTAAGACGTGTTTCCTTCCTACTAAACATTTTAAGCTGTTATTCAGCCTGTGTTTCAGTGTCACACAGAACGCTGCACACACACATTCTTATCCATCAATATCATACAATAAAGTCTAAACTTTGTTGTTCTGAATCTGGAAAATCCTAGAAAAGTCCAAGTTACTGAATACTGACATTAAATATCAGCTACTGGCAGCTTCAATACAACAACAATGTCAGGCTGAATACAGCACAGCTGAATGCCTGTGTAAGGTCCATGCAGACTGAGGATTCATTCAGTACAAACACAAGAAAACTGCATTTTCACTGCCCAACTTCAAACATATGAAAATTCCCCAGACTACCGCATCAGCTCAGTAAAGCCTCTTGGTCACCGACATGCAGGTTCAGGGAATATCTCTGCGCACACTCAGCCTAACGTAATGCGAAGCAGTTGAAAACATACCTTGCAAAACCTAGAGGCACTTTCAATCTTTGGAACATGTCTGTGGTTTTGCGGGAAAGCCTGGATGTCAGATTCTGGTTGCTAACATTGGCTCTGCATATTGTCTTGATTCCCTGCAGCCGCCAAGCAGACAATGAAGAGCGCCAATCGATGAGGAGATGATAAGCTTATAGCAAAAGGATAATACACACATATCCATATGGCACAACAACGAGCTAAAAATAGGCTTTTGTAAGAGGGCTACTCAAATAGCTACACCCAATGATAGAAACAGATTACAGCACATTATACATAGATATTATAACCTAATGTTTAATATTTGACGCCTTTGTTTTATTTGCTCTGTATTTTTGTACACACAAAAAACAATCTCATTCATATAATCTATTTATTATTAAAAATCCATTCATTTTTATGGAACAATTTTCAAACATTGAAATCAACAAAAGGTTCTGCAGAGTTGCAGGGAATGCAAAATTCAAGATATTGCTCTGTGGAAGTCATCACTATCACTGATAATGTTCACATCTCGTCCTTTCAACCAGTATTCTTATCAACATGAATTAGTGTGACTATGTGTAGACCGCAAGGCCTGATGAAACAAGAAATCTCAAAGACCTTATTGTACCACATCATGCCAACAGAGCCCTTCGCTCTCAGACTGCAGGTCTACTTGTGGTCCCAAAAGTAGAGCCTTCACTTATCAGCTCCTCTCTTATGGAATCAGCTCCCAGTTTGGGTTCTGGAGGCAGACGCCCTCTACTTTTAAGATTAGGCTTAAAACTTTCCTATTTGATTAAGCTTATTGTTAAGGCTGCTCGGGATCACTTGTTCCATCCCTTACTTATGCTGCTATAGGTTTAGACTGCCGGGGGATTCCCATGATGCACTGGGCTCATATCCTCGACTCTCCTCTCACTTCCTTCTATACAGTTATATACCACCGTTACGTGTCACTAAGTTTGTGTCTTCCCTGAAGTTCTGTCCTTGTTCTCTCTGCAGACGTCTCTGGATCTTGACGTCTTCACGTCTCTGACCTGCAGGTCTCACCAACCTCTAAAATGTTTTTTGTTGTGTTTGTATTGCTTGCTTTCCATCTGCTGTCCTGCTATCACCACCAACCCATCCCCACTCCTACCCAACTGGTCAAGGCAGATGGCCGCCTTTGCTTAGCCTGGTTCTGTTGGAGGCTTTTGTTCCTCCCTGTTAAAGGTTTTTTTTTATTGGTTTGTTTTTTAAAAAATGTCTTCTCACTGTCGCCAACTGTTTGCTCATCGGGAATCAAAAGGAAACTTTGGATTGTTTGGTTCTCTGTTTAAAATTCATAACTATGTTAAGTCCTATACAATGACATATGTTCTGAACTGACGCTATATACACAAAACTGAACTGAAAATCCAAAATGGAGATACAGCACCTGCTTAGGAATAAGTAACTGAGGCCATCTCTTCAGAGGGTAACCCATTACTTCTCTAGGTAAAGTCAGTTACCTCAGAAGGCCACGAACCCAAACTTAGCAAAACAATGTCTTCTGAATAGTTGTGCTACATGAAACTTTTGTAAACTTGACTGGAAATGAATGATAATGTTGCTCTGTGTCTTCTGGATGTGTAACCAGCCGCCTGTCTGTCATCCAGGTCATGGTGATCCTAAGTGCTTCAGTAGATGGCAACTGGACTAATTTTTTGGTTCTTGATGATGTTTCACATCTCCCCAAAGAGACTTCCTTCCTCCCCCAGGTATTTATTTGCCCTCCCAAATGTATGTCAACTCTGTCTATGACACCAGTTATCAAGCACTTAAAACACAGTCCTCAGAACCCTCCCTTGGCAGTTTTACCGGTATTGATGCCTTGAGTCGTCTCTCCCTGGGGACTTTCACAACCATTAACATGTTTTGTCATGTAACAGGTCATTAGTGGTCCATGTGATTTTATCTGGAACTCCCCATCAATTAGTTAGAACCAAAGAAGCCTCTTGGATGAGAGGTGGAACATCTTCAAGAAGCAAAACAATGTCCAGGTGAGTTCTACTGAAGCACCTGAGTTAACTGATTGATAACAAGGGGTAGAAAACATAGAAGTGGTGTTTTCAGCTGATCCTCCAGTTCCCAAGTGGCCCAAAAAATAAAAAATTAGTCTCCGTCCTTGTTTTTCTTTTTCAAGAGTAGTCCCCTCACATACATTTATGACGTAGCTTATAATTGGCTGAATCTTGGCCTCGAAGTTTTACTGTTGCGTCCCTAAATGAAATACACCATTAATTATAATGACAGTAGAGCTACCAAACTATCAGTAAACAACCCCTAAGCCAATAATTTGTCTGAAACCAGGCCAAGGTTTCTGATATTTACCCAGCTGTTGAGCTTAGAAGAAGCTGGAGGCCGTCCAGCCCCTTACCTAACCCAGAGGTCCTGAACTGACTCCAGAGACAGGCTTTAGGAGCACAGATGTAAGCTTGGCTAACACTTGTATGCTACGGTAGCCAACTTGTCAATGCTGTCTTCTCATTTGGTAATGCTGGTATGACGGACCACGTAAGGGAAATAAATAGTGAAAAACGGATGCATCAGGACAACAAATTACAATCTGAGAACAGTGAATGAAAATCAAGTCTGTTCAGCTCACAGTTCATGTCATGTCCTCCAGATCCTTTGTAGCATCACTGCTGTTTACTGCCCAGACCCAGAGGTGCAAAGTAATTTAACAGTTGTGCATATGCCTTCTTGTGTAGGGTGACAGATTTGACAAACAAATTTCATCATCTTGAAGTGATGCAACACTTACATGCCAGTGTTGGAAAAGAGAGCACAAATACCAGCACCGTGGCCGTCGTCTCCAGCTACACCCAACCATTTGCCAAAAGCCAAACATTTGCCCAGTTTTTGGATAAAAATTGGAAACAAAATAAAACACATAACATTAGGACTGAAAAAACATGACAGTGTTTGAATCATGGCATCTGTAAAAGGACCTTTCCGTTCGTTTATCCAACACAGGGTCATGAATTCACGGCTGCACATCGACGTCCATTTGGAACCTCACAGGTACAAAAATGATGGGATTTACTTCACAAAGAGTCCTGCAATTAAACCGCTCTGGGAGGCAGGGCAACACCAACAGTGAGCTGTTTTTGTGTCGTATGAAACCTGAGACATGCTAATGGTTTTGTAAGTCACAGCAAAGTCTTGGTTACTGAACCTTGGCTGTAAAAGTCTGATCAAGCCTTGACTTGAAACCCAGTTCTAAGTCGGAATTTTGTGTTTCAAGCACCAGTAGTCCAAATTAAATTTTTGAACAGGTAGTTTTGTCATTTTAGCGAACTTAATACATTTTTATATTAATTACCTGCAATACTTGACCTTATGTTATAGTTCATACTGTTGTGAAATTTGATTTGCTATTTAACAATTTTTAAATTCGCAGTGAGCTGTAAGGTGTCTCGTTGGCTAGCACCGTCGCCTCGCAGCTAGAAGATCCCCGGTTCGCATACTGGTAAGGATCTTTCTGCGTGGAGTTTGCATGTTCTCCCCGTGCAGCATGGGTTCTCTCTGGGTTCTCTGGGTTAATCGGTGATTCTAAATTGTCCGTAGGTGTGAATGTGAGTGTGCTTGGTTGTCTGTCTCTAAGTGTAGCCCTGTGATGGACTGGTGACCTGTCCAGGGTGTCCTCTGCCTTCACCCTGAGTCAGCTGGGACAGACTCCAGCCCCCCGTGACCCTACTGAGGATTAAACGAGGATGGATGGATGTTTTGCAGTCTTTGCTGCTGACTATGTAGGCTTGACATTATATTCTTTTTACACATTAACAGTGTCTGAGCAGCTTCATGGCTCGAAGTGAATGCTGCTGTGAGTTTGGGAAAGTTCTGTGTTTGGAGCATATACTACCATCTTCCATATAAAAAGCATAGCTGTGTTGGTATTTTAGGCGTTATCATATGATCATTTGCTGCCTCACAAGCTGCAAAATCCAGCTTGGCCATCAGTAACACTGGCATATAGTCTCCACATGAACTTCCCGTGCTCTCAGTGAAAGTCATTTACATTCACGTGTAATGTCACGATTATTGTGATTTGTATCTCTGAGAAAATCTGTGAAGAATTGCAGTTGTGCACAGAGCGATTCATTGTTCCTTTTATCGTGCTGACAGTCTGTCACAGGGACGTGACTCACTTGCTCTGGACCTTAAGCCTTACATTCATCAGCGTCTCCTCTCCTCTCATATCCATGTGTCAGTGCTTTGGTTTGTTTGCGTGTTTTTCAAATGGCAACCCATTGTCTGGGTTAATCCACCTAAATTCTTTCAATAAGCGTTTAATTTGGGTGACTTGTGTTTACTTTGATCAGCCACTGGATTACATAACATATGAAATCCTGCGTTTGAAAAAAAAAAAAAAAAACCTAATACCTAGAGAAGCTTAGCAGCTCTTCAAAGCATCTTGCAAAGAAGAGTGTTTTGAACCTGAACCAAAAAAAAAAAAGCAGAGGGCTTAAGGGTGTTGCCATATATTCACTGACTTCACTGCCGAGATCACACTTTCTGTTTTTATGCCTCCATGGCAGCGACAGCTCTGACCAGAGGCATGATGTGTTTGGGTTGTCTGCTCCACAATATCTGGAAAAAAGAATTATTTCAGGAACACCTTCAGGGATTTGCTCCTAATTTGGCACAAACATTCACTTAAGGTCAGAACTTGGTGGTCAAAAATCCCTGTGATGGTACAAAATACGTTTTTGTGCATAACTCAGTGATGAAGTGATGAGTGACGGCACATCCACGTTTCTAGCCATGTAACCAGGAACACAAGGACAGATTGTGACTATATTTTACATTTAATCAGATACTGAATCGATGACACTAATCTGAGTTGCCACCTTCAAACTGTGGCGATTGTGCAGATCTTTTGTGTTGAAGACGTGTGTGAAGCATTCACAGTTTAGAATTTGTCATTTCTTTGCAGTGACAGCCATATTTATCTGTATCCAATGCAGCAACATCTATGTTTATCCATTTCCACATCCACAAGCATCGTCTTCTCTCATCACCTACAAATTTGTGTTAAAAAAATCTATACATATATATGAAATTCATGTTGTTGTACAAAGAATATAAAGTAAGACTATAAAGCCAGTTTCCACCAGGCTGGAAGAGCAACATGAAAAAGAACACAATACCTTCCTTGAACTTGGTGAACTGTGTCTGTGGCTTTTTGCAGGTCTTGCACATTGAGCTAACCTCCTATTTTAGCAGACCAGCTTTTACAACATTGACCCCGGCTTAATATCAGGGCTGGTTGACTGTTTGACTGACAGATTTCAGAAAGTGAGAGTGAATGGTGAATTATCTGATGAGCTTTTATCTTACCCCGGTACCCCCCCAGGGCTGCGTCCCGCTTTTATTTGTTTTATTTACAAATGGGAGTCAGAGTAATTATCTAGATAGACACATTATTAAGTAGATGACTCTGTTAACGTGTCTCTGCTCAGTGATGATGTCAGTAGTCGATGATCGCAGTGATTGATGTGGACGATCTCATCTGAGTATAAATGTGTCAAAAATGGAAGAAAAAACTGATTTTAGAAGGAACCTCCATTTGTTTCTCTTGTGTCCATTCATGGTCAGGCTGTTGAAGTTGTCTGACAATATAATTACTTATGGATCACAACTGACAACAAACCAACCTTTGAATCAAAAACTGAGGTTGTTTGTAGAAACCAGTGCATGTATTTTGATTGCAAACTTATAAAGTTCAACATCACCTCCCTACACCTCATTTCTCAAAATGTTTTCCTCTTCTTTTAATGTATTTGTTTTAACTTACCCTGAAGAACAAGAAGAGGTTGGAGCGAATTGTGAAAGTAAGCCGAAAATTTGCAGGGACTGACCTCAGAAATCTCTGTACCTTCCTGTATAGATGCAGGACCAACACACTACCACATGGTACCATTGTCTTTTTAAACAGCACTACACGATATGTATATATACATTATTTTATCGAATTTGATTGTCATGTCGTGTAGTTCTAGAGTGTGCAGTTATTGCGTACCACTGTGGCGGCGTGGTGCTGACTGTAGGACAAATGGCCCCTTGGGGATAATAACACTCACCTTGAACCTTAAACCTTGAACAGCTGCCAGCTACTGTTGGAAACAAGTTTGATGAGAGCAGAGTTTGGGAGCCAGACTATCAAAACAGTGAGCTAAAACAAACTGTCTGGAGAGCTGCGGGGAATTTCATGATTGCAATAAAAGCAGTTTTGAGATGGTTGCATATTTACTATGGTGGGAACATTGTCTCTATATAATATTTACATCGATGCCAGATGCCTAAGGAACAATGGGAACTGTAATAGAGAATACACATGTAAGTAGAGTAATCAGTTTAAGCCTGAGACTGTAGAGGCGTTCAGACATGGAAAACGTGCCATTGCTGGTTTTATCCAGCCATAAAAGTAACCGTTTGTCATTCAAACATACCATCCAGACATGGTGGCACATTCACAAGACACTCAGTTAGTACATGAAAGCTGGAAAAGCCACAGTGACTTAATGACTAAAGAGAAGTGCTTTCTTCAGTTCTCTCACAAACACAGCCATATCATTTAATTCTTTAACTATATATATATATGTAAATACATATGGATCAACTTATATATACCAGTATATATTTTTACCCAATCACATCACATTCTCGCCGCAGATACGGATTTATTCTCTTCCTCTATTTGGCAGCCATGGAAACAACCATTTGCCTCAGAACTTTAATCACTAAATCTGCACAGTGGGTTGTTATCAGATTATGGGATTATCCAATCCACACTGAGAAATCAAACAGGCCCAGACCCAATCACAGAGAGGCACACGCACATGTACTCCCCCCCACACACAACCACAAATGTCTAAATCTTGTGTTATAATGTGTGTGTGTGTGTGCGTGTGTGTGTCTGTAGTAGGGTGCAATACAAAGAGAAGACCAAAAAAAAAAAACAAGCCACAGAGATGGGTGATCCCTGTGTTTCCAGTTACAAGGCTGCCCTCTATAGAAGAGAAACTGCAGTTTTAGTGAACAGCAAATAATAACAGGTCCTGAAAGATCAAATGATTCTCTAAGGTAGGTTCAGAATTGTCTGTCTCAAGCCTAATAAACAAACACAGCCTGTTATGTTTTACCATTTTACAATAAAGATGTGGATAGACCAAACTAAGCCGCAAGCAAGCAGAGTTAAAAGCATTGTATACCTCAACGCATTTCATCTAGTAGCTCACTGTGGTTGTCTGTTTGTAGTATCCTCCACTGAACAATAAATGCACAATATACAACAACACAAACAGAATGCAAATGGTTAAAAGTTTAAAAAATCTAATTTCCATTGGGGTTTTGAAAGGTTATGGATACTGTGTAGCTTTATTTTTCAAATGACACGATGCCACAGATAACAACAGAAAGATGAGAACAGGCTGTTGGCATGCTGGTTACTGGCATGTCAGTTAATGCTGAATCTAGGCACTCAAATATCCATGTCAACAATTTCTTGTCTGTCATTATTGTAAATCACCTACGACAGCAGGATATGACAGACAGTCTGCCACATGACCACAGACCACACATCATCATCCGAGTCAAGGATCATCACAGCCGACTTGTCTACCTGCAAAATCATTTGCGATCAACAACAAAAACTCCTGATGAAGTCGTGGTGCCCACAAGCAGAGAATTTCTGCTCAGACTGTGAGGAATCACCTAAAGGAATCCACTCACATCTGTTGCACATGAGCATGATGAAGCCCAGTGGGCCCACTGCTAGGGTGGGCCCACTGGGCTGGAAATCAGGGTCGGGTGCTGGGTTCACCGGGCAGCAGGCAGGAGCTGGATCCCAGGCACGCCGTCCCCTGGTGGCGTAGACTGGTCATTGGTGGGGAAGGGACCTGAGCTGGTGCAGGAGGTAGAGTGGTTCTGACTAGATGTAATTGGGCTCACCTCCACACACAGTTAAGGTTCTGGAACCAAACTCCTGGAGAGGGGTTGGACTCTTTTCTGGGGTTGCCCAAGGTGAAAGACGCTGGGTGGGTGTGGGGTTCCTCACAAGCCCCCGGTTGAGCGCTGCTTTGTTGGAGTTCTTCCTGGAGAACGAACGGGTCTCCTCTCTGCCACTACATGTTGCAGACAAGAAAACTCTGACTGTAGTTTGTACTTATGCACCAAACAGCAGTTCAGTGTTCTCAGCCTTCTTGGAGTCTCTGGGTGGTGTCCTGGAAGGTGGGTCGCCTGGGGACTAATTAGTGTACCTGGTCAAAGGTCAATGATCAACTTTGTGGTCATGTCATCAGACCTTCAGCTGTATGTCTCGAAAACTTGGGTGAAAAGAGGAGCAAAGCTATCAGCTGACCACCACCTGATGGTGAGTTGGATCCGTTGGCGTGGAAGTCTGCCAAACAGACCTGGTAAACCCAAATGTGTAGTGAGGGTGAACTGGGAACGTCTGGCAGAGGCCTTCAACTCCCACCTCCAGAAGAGTTTCTCCTGCATCCAAGGGGAGGCTGGGATCATGGAATCTGAGTGGACAATTTTCAAAGCCTTTATTGCAGAAGCACATTTGAGAATCTGCAGCCAGAGGATCACTGGTGCCTGTCGCAGTGGCAACCTGAAAACCTGCTGGTGTCCACCAGTGGTGAAGGAAGCTGTCAGGCTGAAGAAGAAGGCTTTTCGGGCTTGGTTGGCAACAGGGTCTCCTGTGAAGCAGCAGACGGTTACCAGTTGGCCAAAAGGGCTACAGCTGCAGGAGCTAAAACTCAGTTGTGGAAGGAATTCATAGAGGCTTTGGAGAAAAACTTTCAGATTGCCCAAGAAGTTCTGGCAAGCTATCCAACACCTCAGGAAGGGACTCTATGAAATCAAAGTCATACAGACAGCAGCCCATGGAGGCAGAGGAGTGGTGGCATCCACAGGGATATGCCACGGACAAAGAACACGTGTCCTTCAATGGCAGTCTCAATGCAGAGCGATATCGAGATGAAATCCTCACAACTATTGTCATTCTGTTCATTTACGACTATAACATTTTAACAAGACATCCTCATGTCACCAGAATACCCACTGACCTCCTAGCAGCTGGAAATGCTTTAGTCTTAGCAGACTGCAGACTCTCCAGACATGTCAGCCATCCAACATCTGTCACAGTGTGACCCTGCCCCCCAGAATATCCACCAACTTTGCCAAACCTTCAGAAACTGTGGGACCACATTCCACATGCCAGCAATGACAACTTCATTAACTCTATGCATCACAGTTGTGAGGAACTGATGGACACACTCATTACTAATTTGTGATTTCTGGTCCATCACCTCACTCTAAATCTGCCATTAACATGTTCACTAAAGTCATAGTTGGTTCTTTCATGATGTCCATTCTGTTGTGGAGATGCTCTGTTGGAGCAACAAATATATTTTCCCCAATGTTAAAGATAGTGGTTAGAATTGAATAAAATATTACATTCTGTCTTTATATTTTTATTCAGCGTACTTAAAAGTGATCCACTGAACTAACAACACATATTATCTCTGGTTGTGTAGGCTTGTTTGTATTAAAGAATTGCATTCCCAATCGCTAGTTTTGCTAACTCACTATCACATACATCACACTGCATTTACATATTTTTCAATAGCAGCTTTGAAAATTATTGTGCAGCGCCAACAGTAAGAAATGAGGTTTGCATCATCAGTAACAACCCCACTTTAATACGGCTGATTAGTTCAGTGATTAGTAAGCTGTAGCACACGACTCATTCATGAAATAATAGGAAATGAAAGCAAACTTTAAACAAAAGGACACATTCAGAAGCTGCAATAGCTCTGAACACGGACACTTTGGTGTCCAAAGTTATAATAAACCATTATATATTTTTTTTCCCCCCCAAGTGGTACACTGGCTCTGAGGCTGCAGGCTGCCTGGCAGATACAGAGAGGAGATATATGCATATGAAAAGGAATATTTCAGCACGGCATGATGTGCATACAAGGCAGAAACTTCAAATCAGCAACTACCACAATCTTCAGATGGAACACTTAATCAGTTTAATAAAACAGGGAGCTCTAAAGAAAACTCTTTCATGTTTGTGATATGGAAACATTTGAATTATAGTTACAAGCTACTTTTACGTTAAAGTATATGAAAATACATGGAGTACTTGTGTGGTATGACGCAGTGCTGCTGATCTATACCTAGTCGTGCTTAGTATCCCAAATGAAGTCCACAATGATGAACTACAGCCATTTGTTAGGGATAAAAAACAGAATGATAAAGTAACACAGTGATAAGATGAACCATTCTGTATAACTTTAGTATATCTGGATTAAAATTATACTCCTATACTTTTACTCAAATAACACTCTGGATACATGACTTTTACCTGTAATTGAGTATTTACAACATTTAAAGCATTTACATAAAGGATCTGACCACTTCAGTCAGCTCAAACAGGTCTGTCGTTTCTCCTTCACCACTTTCAATGTACAGCCAAAGGTTTTGATGCCCCATCTGATCAAGAGATTTTCTATGTTCTTCTGTTTTGTACAATGTTGAGCAATCTGAAGACATTAAAACAACCAAGAAATAACACATATGGAATTGGAGACAAAAGTGGAAAGAATGCAAAATGTTCAATACTTTAGATTTAGTAGAGTAGCCAGTGTGTCTGCTTTGATAACAGCTTTGCACACTGTTGGTAAAATGTTCACCAGCTTCATAACCTGGAACAGTGTCTAGTTAACAGTTGAAGCTACAGGAAGCTGGTTGAAAGAATGAATCATAATGGGGCAGTGCAGTACAGTCTATAAGGGCTGAATTTGGGGTTAGTGAGGTAGCTTAGCTGCTCCAGAGCATGTTATATTTGAGATAACAGATCAACGCAGTGGAATTTGCTGCGTTGATAACAAGAGGGTCTTTGAGGATGGTATATAAACCATTTTGTGTACATTTGAGCGATGGGGATTCTTAGTGCTAGAGTTTTCCTCTCAACTACAAGTATTTTTAAAACCAATTCCATTTTTCTATAGGGCTTTGTAGAAGACATAATCCTAAAACAGCAAATGATGAAGCCTTTACATGTCGACCAAATTAGATTTGCACTAAGCCCGCTAACCCATTCAGTTATGTTTTAGTGTTTGTTCTTTACTTGCTCACTAGAGTATAAAGGTAAAATGTGTTATGACATCCCATTATAAATGGAGCACTGTGGTGCTACACAGATCCCGGCTCACAAATCAGATTCTCCAGACGTAAGGGAACGACTGCAGCAAAGCTCACGTCATCAATTTCCTTTTGAAGAGCTCATTTGCAAAAACAGATAACTCCATCTTCAGAAACCTTCGAAAAACACACTTAAAAAAACACAACAATCAAACTTAAGTTATCTCTGTTTTTGTCATGTCTGAGTCAAATCCACTCAACTTCAGTTTGATTGATATTATCTCAAGCAAACAAATTCTGAAAATCTACAAAAATGGAGCTACCTGTTTTTGCAAATACAACAACTACTATTCCCACCAAAAACATGACTCAGCAACAACAACCATATGATTTTTTTGCATGCCGCTCAGCGCTGCATTACTAAAGTAATTATTCTGTTCACTTGTAAAACAAAATTAACAAAACCTGTAGCCTCTTTAACCTTCTGTAGAAAAGATTGGATAAACAAGCTAGAAAAAATCATATCAAAGGCCTCTCCCTGCTCTGAAATATTAATTAAACATATATTATTATTATTTCAGGGATAAAAAGCCCCATTGCTGTGTAGCTACAGCTGATTAGGAGAGGCTCGCCCGGGATTATTTTACCAATGCTTTCCCCTGCCTGTATTCATTTTATAAGTAGATTTATTTTTGATTTAAGCTGCAAATATGCTGGCTTTTGAAGTAGAAATCTCCAAAGTAAAGTCAGGAGGGATGAGGATATTGTATTTATGTTAACAATTTTGAATTGCATGTACTCCTGACCTTTTCTCCTCATCTTTCAGTCCTGATCCAGAACACAAGGAGAAGTTCCACTAAATGAAGAACGTGATAACAAACAGCCACATTTGTAGCAGAGGTTTGTGCTGATTACGGAGGGAATAAAGAAATACTTTGGCTCAAAGAAGTGAACAAAGTAAAAACTATTTCTTTCACTTCTTTGAGGATGTTTAGATGAATAGAGTTCAATAATGAATGTAATAATCTAAAAGCAGCTGGACAAATACAGGATAAGAAGATGACATGCATTACAGATTGTCTGCGCTCTGAGTAATTCCAGTGAGTACCTGTGCATTTTTTTAAACTGTCACATAAGCAGATCAGACGGACTGAGTGTGTTTGCATAAACTGCACACAATATGACCAGAGACTTGGTAATTTGATGTCGTAAAATAATGTGATCACAATCTTTTTCTAAACCTAATCAAATAGTTTTGGTGCCGAAGCTTAACAAAGTAGCTCTGTAGCATAAAAGAGTCACTGAAACTGAACAAAGAACAAAACAACAGTCCCACCGAGGACATAGATTCCAGTCTTCTTGATGATATTCCAGTGGTGTATTCCTTTCCTCTACCACTCCAGCCTCATTATGCAGACTTTGTTGCTCCTTTTACATACAAAGTGAAAGAAGCTTTCCCGTGACATCGTGAAACAAGAAAACTCCTCGTCCTTGATAGTGTCTGACTTCTCAGTAAACCTTGACACATACACAAGCCTGTCTCCTAGAAATTACATTCATGTATTACTAATGAGTTGTCTAAAGTACATTGTGGTAGTAAATGTAATCACTGGCTGGATTATGTTCATGGGAAAGGACTGTTCTTGTGGGAATGAAGCACTACAGTCATGAGCTGTTCCTAGGTTGCTAATTGGAGGTTTGGGGTGGATGGTGGGCGCACATGACTGTCAAGGTTCACGTCCATCCGAATTCATCAAAAGCACTTTGATTCAGCAAATTCCCGACTCCCCATCATCCTATTTATTGCATATTAAAACAGAAGTTGTGAAAATTGTCAGGCTTGTTTTTTTTGTGGAGACATCGAGAGACATCCAACATGCAGTTAACGTCCACTATGATAATACAACACTGGATAAAGCCATCAGCTGTAGTTACATGGTCCATGTTTGTTGGACCGGTACATTTCTGTTCTGAATCTGACAGTGGAGCAAAAATCTTTGCTGTACTGGGTTCAAAACAGTCTTGGTTCAGAACTTTAACTTGACTGCTCCTTCTGAAGAAGTTAACATACGACCTCATACAAAACAAGTCAAAGAAGTCCATCTTAAAGCAGCACATCCTGGAGACAAAATGGACACATGAGTGAGGGCTGCTTTAATTACTTTACCTTGCCTTTAGTTGCATGAGAGTCATTAAACTCATCTTGGCTAATTACAACTGTTAGGGGACAAACCAGCAGCCCACATATATCTTCTCACTTGAAATAACGAAACGTTTCCGACACCTTTGACGTTCCTAAACAGACCCAGCAGAACAGTCACCAAAGTGAAGAAACATCAATAAGTTGAACGAGCGAGAGAGAAAGAAATCAACAAACAAACTTCCCTGGAGGCCAAACCAGTCAGCATTCTGCTTCAGGATCAACATCTTTTTGCGGAGAGAAAATCAATCCCAAAGAAGTCATTCACAGCAAGTCGATTATCACCAGAGGGAGCGGTGACGAGAGTAGTCGATAACGGGTGAATTGGGATTCCATTACTGTACATTGATTTCACCTGACAAGGAAGAATGGAGCTGATTCTCACAGTGTCTGTTAAGAGTCTGCAAAAATAAAATAAACGACAGCTACGGGGGAGAAAATAAAAGGCCAGAGCCGAGAAGCATCGTACAACATTTCCATCCAACAATGTGAGATGTTCTAACAGACTGAGCCATCAAAGGCCGCCATGTTCAGTTCCATCCAGTTGTCGCTCGTTTCCTGAAGACATCTGTGCCTGATGGTTCTTGATGCACTGACACCACCTTCAGTCCTTGTGAAACTCTTCAAAATTCTTGTATCACCTTTTCTTAACAAGTCTCTCACGGCTGCGATCGTTCCTGTTGCTTGTGCACCTTTTCCTACGACGCTTTTCCCTTCCAGTCAACTTTCCATTAATACGCTACAAAAAACACTCAATGGCCAGCCTTTTCAGCAATGACCTTCTGTGGAGGGAATCAGTGACTGTCTTCTGGACAACGTTCAAGTTTGTTCCCATAATTGTGGTTGCATCTACTGAACTAGACCAAAGGATGCATAGTGTTTCAATTGTTTGAGATGCACTACTAATTGTTCAGACTTATAAATGGACGACAATACCCACTTTATCAAGCCTATTTCAGAAATCTCACACTGAAACTGATACGAGCTGCTTTGATGTTCTAACTCCAGCTTCTTGGTACCAGTGGGAGAGAGTGAGACAATATCAAACACATGGATGTCAAGTGTGGATTGCAAGGTTGAAATCTACCATTGTGAAAGAAAGGAAAGGAAAAAAAACTCTTCCTGGAGCCAACTGTGCAGCCAATCTAAGCAGGCTTGGTCTTTGTGGCGGAGGTGGTCAAGAACCCAATGCCTTGCTTGAAGCAACTCCTCAGGAAAGAATCTGAATGAATAAGTACCACCAACTGTCAGCTTCCATCAGTCACACAAGCTTTATTTATATATGGGAAGTGATGCACCCCACAAGTGCAGCAAATGTTCTCCTTTGCCAACAATGACTTCATAATTTGTTCGAACACACCAACAAATGTAAGGATCCACTACTACTATACTATCGGCTATTCGTCCAAGTTAAAAAAAAAAGTTTAGCCGAATTGTAAGCATGCTTGACCAACCAATATGTAACACCAAAATCAGGAACTGCTGATTTAGCTGATGAAGCAACAGGATATTTCTGGCAGCATAGAGAGTCATCAGGACCGTGAGGATGACATCCCTCACAACAAATAGGAATCTAAAGCACACACCATTAAACATAACAACCCAAAGCATGCAGACAAGACGCTTTAGCCTCTGACTGTCTTCCAGCGACCCGAGCCAAAGCCCAGAATTGGACCCCAGAGAGAATCTGGCAAACCTAAGGACAGTTCACCAATTATCCTAATGATGTCTGGCAGATGATCAGAGGATCAGAACTGTGTGTTTGCAGGTGTGCACAGCTGGTAGAGACAAACCAAAGAGAAACATTCATAATTCATTCTTTAAATACAATCATATTTTCTCTTTGCCATTATAGGTTAATGTGTTTACTCTTTCCCACAGTGGATTCTGGTCATTCACACATTTCTGCAGCTCTGGTATAAGCTTTCAAAAATGACCTCGTATTGACTACAGTATAGACTTCCTTTAGTTTGGACTTTGCCACAGGTCCTGCTCCTTTGCCTTCAAACAGTTTTACTGAAGCTACTTTCTACTGAAGTGTTGGAACTATGGACTGTGTTCCTCAGGGTGTCTTATGTGCTGTTTCCTATGTTTCACAGAATTTCTTTCACACTCTGTTGAGAATTCACTTTAGGAGAAGGAAGTCCTGTTTGGGAATGTCTCATTGCCAGCATTGGAGACAGTCCCAGATGGCCCCTATAGCGTGTCCATAAGGCTTCATGTGAAATTCTTTTTTTCATCTGCCCATGTCCACAGACTCTTTGCAGACATCTGTGTGGAGCACAACTTGAGAGACCATGCAGAATCCACTGATTGGGCATGCACTGGAAACGTAAGCCAGACTCTTGATTCATGCACCATATGTATGTCACTATGTATGTATTCCACATCATTTAAACAAAGGAGCTCCTCTCCACCATTTTGAGCTTAACATGTTTTTTGTGCACATTTAGGACATGAGTCTGCACACGGCCCCTGACCTGTAGCATGTGTGGAACATGCAGTTTTACTGTCTGTCTTCAGATGATCTGGGCTTTAGCAGGTATCAGTTCATCAGAGGTAGGAAAGCTAAGCAGGCATTTGTTTGCCAAACTAGAGGTGCTGTGAGAACAGAATGAGTGAGATCCTGGGAATATTATCAGTAATACGCCACCTTTGGCTGGAACCCTGTGTTCCGTGATTACATGTATTCAGTGATGACCTTGAATTAACAGGACAGGAAAGATCACAACTCAACAGAGTGTCCCAGATAAAGAGATGAAAGATGCTAAGGCCAGGTGACTTAATGAGAGCATGTTGTTTTCCTCTGTCACAGCAGGACTAAAGTGATGCTTGTTGCCACCAGAGGACTGAATTCCACAGAACAGGAGTCGAGCAAACGACCTATCAAAGTGCATCCAGTCACACCTGCCACCACTGTCACTGCCTGTGGTCAAATTCACAATAAAAACCAAGTCAAGGGCATCAGCTCAAAAAAAAACAATGTGTGCTGTCTATGAAGTTTTACAGAAGGTTGACAATATTCAGAAGCCCTAAAGTCAGACGATTTAATCATCGGAAACTGCAGCATTTATGAGCAAAATTTTGTGACACCAACGACAATCTGCCGAGATGCAAAATCCTCACGATGTCAACTGTGGATTCTGTTGCCTTCCAAGCATTTCTGGGTTCTTTTTTTTTTTTCTTTTTTCGATAACATGTGATCCTGTTCTCACGCAAATGTTTAAGGAACTTCAGATGCTCAGATTCTTATCTATCACACAACAAGGAGTCGCCAAATGTCATTGTGCAGCCGGGCGTTGAGCACCCAGGCAAAGTCTTAAAGAACTGTCAGCTACAAGAAGCAATGGATGGTCCACGCTCCAGATATCTCCACGTCATGGAGTTGGTCTGGGACGACATGAAGAGACAGAAGAAAAAAATACAACCTGGTCATGGCATTAGTATTACTGAGAGCATTCTCACTTGGTGCCTTAAACTTTTGCACAGTGTTTCCATTAATAGCTTCAAGATGTATTGTGTGCTTAGTTTTTGGTTCCCTTTGAAAGTCGCAGCAGAAGTCGTATTGTTTACCTACAAGCTTTTAGCTTCTTACTGCACAGATTTAGCCGGTCCAACTGAGTTGCATAAGCTAATTATAGATACTGCGAAGAAAAACACAAAAACAACGTGCACGCCAAATGATGCGTAAAATGTTTTTCTTCACAGACCTTTAAAATAAGACTGACGACATTGTTCAGTTCAGTGCTATTCTGTTTTATTCATATGGCACCAAAAAAAAAACCCTAAAAAAGATTACAAACAGCATGGTTATATTATATTAAGTACCGGGACGTGTCAGTGTGCACGTGAGCAAAGCAATGGATCTTTTTCTTCTAAACGTGTGGAAGTGATTAGTGGCTGATGCCATAGTAACATAAACTACATATATGAGACTGTAAATCCAGCAGAATAATCACCATCAGCACGCTGCCTATGGCTTCAGGACAATAAACTGGTTTTGCTGTTGCCAAGATGCTCCAAAGGAATATATCCAATGGTTTCTTGTTTATCATTTGTTTGTGTTTTTCTTGTTGTTGTTTTGTTGGTCATAATCATTGTGCATGGATTCAGTGTGAGATCAGAGACTGTCAACGATCAGCCGGAGAACCTTCTGATATCAGCAGCTTCTCACTTTTCTCATGGTCCATGCAGGTACATTTCTCATTCATTAGAGAGCTTTTTCTTTTCTTCTAAGGTTCGGCATTAAAGGCACTGTTAACTAAATGTCTTCTCTCTCTCTCTAACCTGATCAAGGAATATGTTTTACTAACATGTTCCGTCCCTTCATCTACTGTCCAGTCAATCACCAATAAAGCTTAAAAAGTCAACCCTGCCTTTTCTGTATTTGGGTCTGTTCCAGAAAACCTTTTCAATCTGATGGGGGATTTCCCATTTGAGATACTGTGAGCTAAATTTCATTCGAGGTTTTATTGACTGCTGAATAATCATCACATGCATATTTATAGAACTACGTTACGTGAGTCACCTATAGGACAAGCAGAACACAAACACACGGTAGTCACATCATATCAGAGGCCAGCAACCCTGATAGCCTGGTATTTTAACTTGGACCAAGGCCAGTTTTAGCCTGATGTTCTGTCTGGCCTGACAATCAAGCGGCCAAAAGCGAAACTGTGAACTAGAAGTGAGATAGAAAAAGAAACAAGCCGTGTTCGTGCCCAGCAGCGCACCATATGTCTCGCTGTCTTAACAACATCTTGTTTAACATCTTGTGCTTCACGTATCTCTGTTAAGGAGGCAGAAGCTTACAAACAATAACAGAAGACAACTGGAATTAACAGAAATTATGTTATTTGCTGCATAATAGATACTTTAACCAGCAAGCACTGAGACTTCCATATCCAATGTCTTGCATGACTGGAGCAATAACCACAACTTGTAGCGTTATAGTTTTACTTATATCTAAGCTTCTCTAACTGTTCTGATACTTTGGGTGTTTCCACAACAAACCTATTCGCCACAGATCAAACATGGTGACCTCTGATCTGAGTTTTAACCAACGCAGACCAACCACAGGACATGAAATGGACACTAAACTATGAGGAAGTACTTATACGAATCAGTAATATATGTAATCATGGAGGATTAGTTGAACTGTGGTAAAACTATAATTGGAGGTTGCATAAGAGTTTGTGTATGTTTTTTTTTATAAATCAGAAAGCGAAAAGTAGTTTGGACGTAAGCATTTTGTGTTTGGAGCCCTATTCCATGAACTCACTTCTTAAGTGAAAACAAAGAACAGTAAAAAAAAAAAAAAAATCATATTATTTAGTGTGTGGGTAATAGTAAATCATACAAATCGGAATCAGCATATTTTTTGTACAATAGCTTTAGTATAATTAATGAAACCTTGGTTTTTTTTCTTTTTCTTTTCTTCTCTTTATACAATGAATGTTTTCAGATTTTCGAGTCCTTAACCTTTTCTCAGGCAAGGAACCATATATAATAACTCCCACAGGCTTTAAAAATGGCAGAGGCAGAATCACGTGACTTCATCCAGCCAATCAGCGAAGGTCAGGCTACAACACAACACCGTCACTGCGGCCTCTGACCAATCACAAGTGAGTCAGAGTGACATTTTGACACAAGTGTCATAAGTCTGACTGGTGATTTGGAAATAAATGTTCCTTCATCATTTTTGAGCCCTCATACCTTCATAAGTACAGGAGGTAGATACATAAAAAAACAAAAATTTGTGCTCTGTTAAAAAATGTAAAATTAATTTCACATCCACTCCAGGTGTCACCATCTGAAGACAAAATCTCATTTTTGTTCAGTTCAATTTCTCAGGACCTGTGCCTCCACCTCTGCTTCGCTGACAGGTCTCCACCTCCATTCCCCTCTCCCTCTGTGTGTGTGTGTGTGTGTGTGTGTGTGTGTGTGTCTGTGTGTGTGTCAGAGCGGTGTGCTAATCAGGAGGAGCGAGGACACCTGCACTGGGGGCTCACCTGCCTGTAAATCATCCATCTTGCTCCATAAATGCGTCTCAGACCATCACTTGATGTCAGATCATACAATCGACTACTGTGAGTTCTGCTCAGACCAGTTCTGGTTTTCTCTGTGTCTATTTCTGTACCTCTAGTAACGTCTCTCTGTTTTACAGCACTTCCTCAGCTGGATTCCCCCAGCCTCGTCCTCCACCTGGGAAAACGGATTGGATTCTGCCACATGTACATCTCCTGTTCCGTCAGGATTCCTGGACAAGAAACAAAGCCGTCTGATTCCCCTACCTGCTCCAACCCTCCAGGCCACCTTCGGACACTGTCACGCCACACGCCGCTTATCGTCAAACACACTCCAGCCTGTCCCTCCTGTGCCCGTTCTGCCACCTAAGTTTTCTTGGCCTATAGCCTTATGTTTTGTTTACCGCTGTTCCACCGGCCCCTGATCCTTATAGCTTTCCTGCCCTTGTAGTTCTCGGTTCAGGTTAGCATTGCAATATCTGTTAGCTCCATTGTTAGCACATGCTCCCAGCTTCCCTTGTAGGGTTTGTGTCTGTGGATAGTTTAGTTAGCCTATCTTCCAGCCTGTTTTTCTAACTTTCCTGTTATGAGAGTCTCCCAGTAGTTTTCTCGCTTGTGGTTTTGTTTCATGTGTTCTACGTTAGTCTTTGTCCATATTAGTTTGATAGCAAGTGTAGCAGCTGGTATTTTGCTCCTCCCACTGTTCCATCATTGCTTATTTGTTAGGCTTACTTAAGGGGGTAGCCAGGGACTGGGGTCCGTCAGTCTGTGAGAGGCAGTCGGAGACGTGCAATAGCTATGAGGCCTTCCCTGTAGAGAGACTGACCAGCGTCTCTACTGCCTTTGCTAAGAAACCTGCAGCGTGGTTGAACTGGCCATAGAGTTCCAACCCCTCGCCACGGAATGACTTTTTGGCTCTTCAAGGGTGTTCCTGAGAGCACGAAATGACCCATGAAGGATTAACTTGCCTCCTGAGATGTAACCTTCAGCTTGGATGACTTCATCTCCCTCACTACCAGGCTGGGTTAATGTTGAGTTAATGTTGCCGAGAAAAGAGCTCCACAGTTTCCCCAACAGTCCTTGTGGCCGTCTCCCCACATTCAACATCTCCTGCTGCCCAGACAACCCTGAAAACTGCTATTCCTCTAACACCTGCCTGTACTGTGGTCAACAAGGTTACTTTATCTCCACCTGTCCAGTACACCCAGCAAAAGGGGAGGCATGCCAATGACTAGGGGAATACTGGTAAGCCAAACCTCCATCCAGTCTCTACTCCGTCTACAGCTTCCTGCCTCCCTTTCCTGGCAAAACCTGACCCAAGAACTCACAGCCTTAGTGCACTCAGTAGCTGAAGAAAACTTCACCTCAACCTGGCTTTTCAACTCGAGATCCCTTTGAGTCTCTTCAGTCCATTCTGGAAGCTCGGACCCTCAACAGAAAGCATCTTGCCAAGGTGTGCCACTGAACTATCCCCATCATCCTCTATCTGTCTATCAGGAAAGCATCACCTTCCACCTCATGGACTCTCCCAATTCTCCCCTGGTGCTAGGATACTGGTGGCCAAAGAGACACAACCCTCACATAAACTGCTCCCAAGGCAAGGTCTTAATCTGGCATTCCCACTGAACCTTTTGACCTCTCTGGAGTTTTGGTGGCTCACCACAACCTAGCCCCTGTGTTCAGCAAGCACAACACCCTTTCCCTATCTCCTTATCAGCTCTATGACTGCTCCATCAACCTCCTGCCTGGGTCCCCCGTGCCTAGTAACCACCTCTATAACCTGTCCAAGCCTACACACTCAGCAAAGGAGAACTTTATCAGAGAGTCACTGGCAGCTGCAATCATTCATCCCTCTTTCTCTCTGGCAAAAAAAAAAAAAAAGTAGAATTAGACACTGTGAAATTTGGAGCCACCCCAAAGTTCTTCAAGGGACTCAGAACATGTTTATAGCACAAAAAGAACATTTTCAATGGCTTCATTGAAGATGCTAATGTTACTGTACAAAAAAAATATCAACTGATTCTGAAGGAGGTTTGGGGGAGACACTGACTGATTTTTCATGGAATGGGCCATATTCATGCCATATGAGGCCTAGTCATAGTTTAGACCACAGCAAGAATGCGTAGAACTCATTGTTTCTTCTTGAAAAGAGGATGATTCGGTGCAGCGCAGCATAATCTGGTGTCACTCAGAGGAATGTGGTGCATGCATGTTGTGCCGACGATGCTTGATGACATCAGCAAATTAGCAGCTCAGCACCGATTTGTAACGAGTCAGTGTGCACATTAATCTTTCTGTTTTTACAAGTGTGAAAAAGTCCTGCGATGTGTCCTGTCTTATTGCTCTTAATAACAAATGACAGATGACAACACAAGACCACAAACAGGAGACTGCAGATCCAGCAGAACTGTCACTGTTTATGGCTTCAGTACGATAAATTCGTTTTCATGTTGCCGGATAGCACAAGCCATACGAAGGAATCCCTCCAGTGATGGTAATTTAAAAAGCTCCAAATGAAGAGATAAAATGGTCTAATATTTATTATTTGTGTTGTTTTTTGATGTTGTTTAATTTGCTTTACGTTGAGCGATTATGATTCCGTACCGTCATTAACCACTATTACAGCCCGGCTTTCAATCCAAGTGACCGATAGGCACCTAAACGACAATCAATATGTCTTTTAAATGCAATACATCAGTAAACAATCAGATATAAACCAAGACAGCCAGGAACAATTTCCATCCCACCAAGTCACTTCATTACCCGCTGCTTTAATCAAGATCTCAATATGAAAAAAAAAATGATGCAGAGGTTATCATCTTTTTGATCAAAGGCACAAACTTAACAAATTTCACCCTGATTCTGATTCATTCGGAGGTGTACAACCTCCACAGTTTAAATTTCTTAACTCCCAATCATCCATATGCACTTAAAACATGACTATTTTCCCCCTGCACCTTACTGGAGAGCTAAACATTCTCATTGTACAAATCATCCCTAAGTCAGGTTTCACATTATTTTGACCCTACAAACAAATGTCAGCTATCCCAGACAAACCGAAGTCACTCCTGGAAGCCACTAAAAGATGCAGTTTCTCTACAGATTATAGAACATCTGTGGAAACTCCTCCAGTGTCACACCTACCTGGTCTTAATGGTGGGGTTCATCCTGAGAGGAAACAGGCCCAGGTCTATGTCTTTGCAGTCAGGATTAAACTCTAGGGCTCCTGAGACGTAAATCAGAAAGTAGTCCCAGAGCTCGGGTAACTTCTGGGAGGAGAGAATCATGAGGGAAACTTTAGGGGTGGTTCTGCTTGTAGGAGAGGAGACGGCTGGCAAAAGATGGGTGTCATGAAGCGAGAGGGGCACCCAGCAGTGTTGTATCAACTCCCTTCAGCCTGCCTTTAAGCGATCCTGGCTGACCCAGCCTCAACAGTCCACTCAGCAACTACATTTAGCTGACAGACTCCTCCTCTCAGGACACAAGAACAAAACAAACTGGCCCTCTCCATATTGCCCTACTTGTCCATTAATCACATTCTATCTTATTTATCTGTCTTGATTTTTGATAACTCTCATATCGTCTCCCTCCAGGAGAAATAATCAGCTGTTTCCACACATGGAGATGTCAATGTGTGCATGATTAAAATAATAACAATAAATCAGCCATTACCTAATTTTATGAACATGATTTAAAATGCCAATTAATATAACCATTAGTGTTCCTCCTGTTTTAAAAATATTGACCTGACTGCACATATGATGTACTAGATCGTTAGTGTTAATTAAGCTTATTACTTATCATTTAACTGCTTTTCTCCTTTATTTTAGAAAATTTATGGCTGTTTAACTTGTCTTTATTGGTGGTGAAGTCTAAAGCAGAAAAAAAGAGATAACAGCTCTTTCAGTATATTTCTGTAAATCTCCGTCAGCTGTACCTGCAGCACATCAAGACAAAACCTCACAGGAATAAAATATTTCAAGTTAAAAAACAAGTTTGGCACGTTATAAAGAGAAGAAGTCTGGCAGATGCTCTGCGTAAAGACGCGATCATCGTATTAATTATGCTTTTACGCATTTGGTTGTGACAGGATCGTTAGAATAAAGCTTCTCACTGACGGTATGTGCCGAATCTAACAGGGGAAAACTACTGATCAGGCTGCACTTTAGTCATGTTTAATGAAACGTACAATTTGCCTGATTTGTTCTGGACTTCTGCGTCGCTTTCTCTAACCCGGAGCCCTGCGCCAGGGAGCTGAACCCAAACTTGTTTCACTTTTCCCACATACCAGTAAATGAGCGACAGTCCGTCGAATCGCTCGAGTTCTCTCCCCCGCTGTTTCAGCAGAGACATTATCCGAGTGAGGTCCGAGGTGTGGAGCCGCTCCCGCTGCTGCTGCTCAGGCTTCGGAGCGGAGGCAGAGCGCCTGGTCCCGGAGACGCATCACTCCGCTGCTCACCGGCGCTGCGCTGACTGCGTGGATGTGTCAGCACTCATCCCCTTCAAATCAATGACACGGACACCGCTGCGTGAAACGGGGCGCTCTGTCGGCCCGATTCTAATCTGACCGAGGTCTTTTTTTTTTTTTTTTTTTTGTTCCTGCTGACTGACAGCAACCTATCTGTGGAAGAGAATTTAAACTCTGTCCAGCTCTCTGTGCGCAAAGCAGGAAGACCAAAGTCTGAGCGGTGGGGCCACACCGGACGTCTGCTGCTGGGTTTCTTATCAAAAATACATAATTCCAAAAAAAAAAGACAGACAACTAGTTACATTTATTCATTTATTTACTTATTTTTACAAGAAAAGTATTTACAACACAGAGACTGGACTACACAGAAAACTCAAACAAAACAGGTCAGGATTCCCAAAATGACTAAACAAAACTAACCGAACTGAACTGTATGAGCTGACTAAAAAACACCATAACACATACCAAAGAAAAAAGGATATATGAGGAAAAACACCACAAAAATAAAGTCTTACATGATTCCAAAGTTACTCCTAAAGAAAAACAACTAACTAGCCAAACAAAGCCCCACAACATACAGCATTCAATCCATGAATCAAAACAAAAACACCATTTATTTTATTTTATTTTATTACATTTCTGCCTTGTAGTTTTGCATTTGCATCTGTTCACAAACTGTCTTTCAGGAACATACTTAAAGCACATATAAGGATGTATTTATGTAGAATGTATTTGTAAGAAATAGAATAGAATAGAATAGAATAGAATAGAATAGAATAGAATAGAATAGAATATCCTTGAGGAACTAATAAAGGGTATTCTATTCATAGAGACTTCCTCTCGACAGTTTTTCCATCTCAGACATGAAGGTTCAGTCAACATCTGTGGCTCATCAAGTCACCAGTTGTCCTGTCTGCTTCTAAATCACAATTCGAAGCAGATCTTCCTCCTCTCATCCTCATCACTCAACTTCATCATTCCTAGCTGCTATTCCTGACACCACATGGTTTCCCACTCTTGCCCCAAGGCATTGACATAAAGGAAAACCAGTACTTCAGTAGTAAGGATAAACCATCTGCAACAATATCAACCTAACAAGCACGTCTCAGAGCAGATACCTGCATGCTTGCTTCTTCTGCAGCAGCAGTCGCTCTTGACCGATCTGCCCTCACACCTGTTTTGTGTCACCCACATCAGTCATCAGCCTTCTGCTCTCATTCCTAGCACTGGGATGTCAGGGTCACGAACCTCTACCCCGACTTCAACAACCTTAAACACCCACGTAGGCCATTTGAACTCAAGGTCATTCCGTCATCTCTCACCTGCTGTCAATGCTTCCTGCATTCGATCTCTTCTAGACACAGTCGTTATTGACGACTCGTCTAAAGCACCTCTACCTTACCAAGTGGAGCATCATCATCATCTTCTACAAAGACCACCTATAAAATCCCCGCAGCACTGTGACTACTGTAACTGAGAGATGGGTGGCCACATCATTCATCTCTCCTCAGCTCCACTCACACTCCACCTCTATACAGAATTTTGGTTCAGCCTGGAGTTAGGTAGAGTTACATCACCACACTGAGCTTCACAGCTGCATTTAGAAAAACTGTTAGTAACAACACAGGGATTCACAGATCTTTATCTACAGTCCACAATGACTACCCTTGTCAGTTAGAGTCGGCAAACCACAATTCCAGCAATGCCCCAGTTTGTGCCCATGAGCAGGACAGGCTGACAAGAAGAGGGAGAAGTAAGCAGGATGGTAAATCAGGCACATGCTAACTATCCTGCAAACAAGCTAAATATCAGTAGAATTTGGAATCATGGATCCACCTTTACATGGCTCATGGAGCATGTTCCCTCTGATCTTGTTTTTCTTCCACTGAATCTACCATCAAGAATGAGTTTTACTAGTACCTCATTCAGCAAACAACTAACTAGCACTGTAGATCACGAAAATCTGCTTTGTGCTACACGTCCTAGAAATCACCTGTTAATGAGTGTTAAGTGCTTTCATATCATATTATAGGTATAACTGGGGAAAAAAAGAAAAACTGAGGATACCTGCGATTTCCAATCAGCCTAATTACATGAACATGGGTATTAAATGACCTATGAACACCAGAACTTTGTCAGTTTGGGACCTATGTGCTGTGTCTGCAGCTTTCTGAAGAACATCCTGTCTTTGTCTAAGTCATTTACGTTGAGTTTCATTGCTGCAGGGTGCCATTGTTTTGTTAAGACTGTGTTTTAGGCTTACAGCAAGTTCTTCCTGTTGTCCAACCACACTGGTCGTCTGAGGGCAGTTACCTGCTGGGTGTGCTCTGATGACACAGTCACAGCTGATCCCTGATGAGTCTTGAAACTAGTGATTAAGACCATAAATTTGTAGATCAAACTTCTTTTTACAATCAGAAGAGTTGCCGACTGTTTGGCATTACAAACACTGGAGATTTAAGGCACTTCCATGTCAGCTTCACTCCATCTTTAATATGCAGTTTCGAGGTTTAAGCAAGAGTTAACATTCTATAAGAACAGAATCCATGATTTTTCTGCTCTTCTTAACCCCACCTTCTTGCTGCTTTACCTGCCTCTGCTCATCCTCCAGTCAACACCTGGCAGCTGAACTGTCTCCACCCACAACCACGTCCCCTGCTCCATCTGTCAGCCTGTTAGTTGTCTACCTGTTTGCTCTGTCACACACCTGCTCATTCACTCACAGCATATATAGTATGTTGTTTGCCAAATCGTTGTATGGGCTCCTGCCAGCTTTGCATCCTGCCTGTTCGTATGAATTTCCTTTCCCTGAATTCTGCGTCTCGGCCACGAGAGTTTACCTGAAGCCTTTGTGTCTCTGCTATGTTGGATTACTGGTTTTAAACTCTGGAACAGGCTGTACTTTGCTCTGTCCAGTCATTGATTTTGCCTCACCCCTGCCCCAGCTTTGTGGTTCTGCGTGTTGGTCTTCTCTAATTTGTGACGTAGAAATTAACAAAAGCGAAGGCTCTGTTCCATTGCGACATCCCAGTAAGCTCATTTATTAAGTGAGCCAGCCTGCCAAAACCTGTACCGGAAAACCTGAATGAAATTCAACCTCATTTCAAATTATCACCTGCTTTCCCGCTGAGAATTCAGAATTCACAAGCTTATACTTACATTTGAAACAAAATACAAAAATGAGGGGAACGAATAAATAAAATGAGGAAAATTAAACGAGTCACGAGGGTTTTGTAAACTTTTATTCAGATATCCAAGGGTAATTTTGAATATTTTTTTGACATGACATATAGCCCTGACAGTGTCTCAACTGTGTGGTCAGTGTCATCCATCCATCATCTACACACCGCTTAATCCTCACTAGGGTCATGGGGGGCTGGAGTCTATCCCAGCTGACTCAGGGTGAAGGTAGGAGACACCCTGGACAGGTCACCAGTCTATCACAGGGCTACACTTAGAGACAGACAACCAAGCACACTCACATTCACACCTACGGACAATTTAGAATCACCAATTAACCTCAACATGTTTTTGAATTGTGGGAGGAAGAACCCGGAGAGAACCCACGCTGCACGAGGAGAACATGCAAACTCCACGCAGAAAGATCCCGGGTGTCCTCACCGGGATATGAACCGGCCTTCTTGCTGCGAGGCAACGATGCTAACAACCGCGGCACCTTGCAGCCCTGTTTGGTCGGTATTCACCCCCTTTTTTGGTGTCCTCTAGGTGGTGCTGACACATAAAATTTTAGGTCTCTTCAGATTAGAAATTAAAAAAAAAACATAGATCTTCATTTATGTGCTGTGTATACTTGAACTTACTGAACTTACTAATAGCAGCAGAGTCTCTCAGTCTCGTCAGCGATGCTCTTAATAGTTTGATCTGATTATACCAAGAGCTCAGTATGAACATGACCCATTGATAATGAAGTCATACTGCGAGTCTCATCGTCCATGTTTCCGCTCTGTTTCCATCGTCTTACCATCCAGTAAAATTTGTGTTGGAACTTGGTGTGCTGACATCCTTTATTGGAGCCTGACGAGGTCGAGTTGGGGTAGTCTCCCCCCCCCATGTGCCTTTCATCAAGGTGTCTATGTTCCAATCCTTCTATTACCTTAATCCCACAGTGGAGCGCTGAGGTTAACAAGCCTCAGGCTAAGCACCAGTGCTCAGTGCTCTGACTCACTGACTTGTAATAGGTGCAGATAGGATTGGGGACAGACAGCTATGATCTTACATCTGCTATTATAAGAGCCCAAGGGCAGCTAATCCAGTCAAGTCCAAGTCCAAACCTGATGTCCTCAGCCACTGATTATTACTATTAATCCTGTAACTATGGCAGACATTGCCAGCACACAGCTTAAGGTGATCACTGACTTTTATCAGATCGTCAGCCTGCTGCAAATCTCACGTGATGCTGCTGTTTTTACATCATATACATTAACTCTTATGGCGCTATCGTGTATGTCATCTCTCCCTCCACATTAAAGCCTGTTGTCTCTGTGTAGCACAATTCACTGTCCTATGGTCTTCTTTTTTCATATTACAAATTATCACTAATTATCTCATTAGATATTTTAATATTTGCTGAAAATAAGGAGAAAGGGACTTCTGAGAAACATTTGAATATACTCAATATATGCAAGAATATAGGCACTAAATTCAGTTCATTTTTATTTATTAGCACCAATTCACAATATAGTCATCTCATAGCACTTCACAGAGTACGATGATAACCTTATAAATTTAAAAAACAAAAAACCCAACAAATACCGTGGGGTGAGAATAGCAGGATAGTAGATATAGAACAGACAACGATACATAAGAGAACAACTAATAAACTCCTTTGGCTCCAATTTTGTATCACCATTTTCCCACCCTGGAAGCTTCAAACAGTCTCTATCCTCTGGGCTGACATGGAACCTGTGGAATATTTTCTCTACATCACATATCACAGCACTTGGGTGAACCTGCAGAAGACTCTTGGCTGTTTATTCGGGAGACCAGTTCAAGGTGGCAAGTGATCATTCAGAGCTGTGTGGGGAGCAGAGCAGTCAGACATAATACTGATTCTAATGTACCACATGTTCCCTGCCTTGGGTTGGTTCTCAGCTCTCTGTGTATGTCCGTCCTTGAAGACACCTGCCATAAACTTAATGTAGTCATCCTTGAATTTAACACTTTTATCATTTTTTTCTTTCTGCTGCTTCAGAGCCAGCTACTCATTTTCTGATAGTTATGGGCGTCCCTTAAAGAGGAAGGGCACTGATGACTGGTGTCAGTGGAGGGATTTTCTTGCCAGATACATGATAGCACAGATCTGTCATTTCAGCTGACCTTGCGACCTGCCAGCAACACTCCAACCGCCTTGATGTTACGGGGCTCATCGTCACCTCCTGCAATGACTTGTCATGAAGCTCTGGGGCAGTCATAGCCATTAACCTCTAACTGCATCAGCTCTGGTATTTCCTGTTGTTCCACCTTTCCACCTCGGCTTAAGGTGTAGGACTGTGAGAACGTTCAAGTGGGATGAAATCTCTGGTACAGGCAGGTGGCAAGTTGACGAAGCTTTGTGAGGAAAACCCTCAAGCTCTAAGCCCACTAACTCTTTCAGTCGGAACAATGGGATCTCCATGCATCATAGTGGTAAACGTTGACTTGACTACCACCAATCTTCTCACATACCTCTTGATCTGCAAAAGTGCTTCTACTCTGTGCATCTAACACGTCATACACTAAAGACATTTGGTGGTTAAAGAAATCCATACTGGCACTATTGTGGATGTGCTGCCACCATCGGCTCTGTCAGCAGGAAAAGGGAGGATGTGTTCTTATCTGCTTGCATATTACGAGAAGAGGATGTGTCTGCAGCAGTAGTGAGATGGTCCTCATGCAATGGATAAGGTTTTTTATCTATTATGTAGCTTTGTCGTTGCATTCCTTTGGATTGTGTCGCCTCCTAAAATGCAGGTTTTTGTCCAGTATGAACCTTCTCTTTTCTGGCTTCTGACATTTGTGGATGGAGTGACTTTCTCCACAGAACATATACTGGACTAGGTTTGCACATAAAAATTAAATGTTCATTTTTTTGGGGGGGATCCTTTCGGCTGATCTCCACAGCACTCTGTGTTTTCATCAGTGTCAACGGTTTATCTGATCCTGTCACATTTGTGATGAACGCATTGGCCTTTGGGGGGTTTACATCTCCTGATGGCTTTTCTTCAGTAGGGTTGAGAACTTGAAAGGATGTCACAGGACTGAATATAATAGCTGCTTCTTTTGCCACAGAACCAGCAGACTCCCTAAAATTGGGGTATTCCTCTGTTTGTTGCATCTGCTTTTTGACATGGCGATTCCAGCGAGATGTCAACCAGCTAGGGAGTTATGGGAGCGTCTTTTAGTTCTCCTCATGTGTTTCAATGATTCTATCACAGAAAATGAAGACGTATAGGAGTCATTGGAACTGCCATCATTTACAAGTGTATGAAAACGTTTGTTCACAACTGTATATGTGGATAAATGACAGTGTTGTACTGCTTTATTCAGGACTGGAGTGACAGTCATTCATTTCTTGCTGCTGATTTGTGATCTAAACAGACTCCACCCAGAGAAGCTAACGAGGGATTGCTTTATATTGCTCTATATGCTGACATCTATTACTGACGTTACAAAATTACACTGATTTTTCAGTACTACAGGCTTTTATTGCAATATTTCAATGCTGTTTTGACATTTATTGAGCTTAATGCTCACTGATTAGCAACACATCCCAAATCAGTCTGCAGTCTGCTGCAGGTAAGATATTACAGCTCGGCTGCAAATAAACTTACAAGTGCAGGGTTCTGAGTCTCACTGTAAACAGCACAGACAGACAGCAGGTCATGTGGCGCCCTCCTCTGGACGGTATCACAAGCTTCCCAGCAGCCACCTGCACTCACAGCACACCACATAATAAAACTTCTGCATGCTGTCAGCAGCACTGAAACAGAGGGAAGTGACAGAAACATTATAAGGAAGACTATGATCACTTCTCTGAAGAGTATGTTAAAGCTTACACTTATGTACTAAAGTGATTTAGGCCAATAGGGTTTGAATGAGTTGGAAGTTCATTCTTGATTTTTGAGAAGAAAACATGGTCAAATGTCTGACTTTCAGAGAGAAAGACTTTGGACATTTGAATTATTTAGATTTAGAATAAAAAGAAAGAAAAGGTGTAAAAAGCACATTTCAAAGTAATCTTCACATAGAGTATTTATTTTGTTTGTATGTAGGTAACAACGTTGGCCTGATGGTGGTGCTACAGGAAATGTATCATTGTGTTGTGTGTTGAGATGAATCAAATCCTTCTTTGGTGAACACAATGTTCACAAACTGCATTTAATGGAAATCTAACCAGTCATTTGGGCCTTATTGGGCCAAATGTTAATGCCAGCCTCATAGTACAGTCTAACATCCACTGTAACCTGATGATGTAATTAGACTGTGTCTGGAGTGTTGGTGTGTAGCAGCAGTAGCTGATTTAGATGGCCAAGATAATTATATTGTTACTTTACTTGAACAGATGGTGCTGGTGCCATGTTTTTGCACCTTTTATACGTCCATTCATCCATTTCTAATTTTGAAAAAGTCTCGATCTAGCCAAACAGGTTACACACAAACACACACACACTGCTCTTATGACATACCTGCACAAGGTGTGACTGTCAGGTTTCAGGTGTAAAGAGATGAGAGGGGTGGGTCCTGAAGTAATGCTATTCTTCTCATTTCTGGTTTTCCTCAGTTGCTCAGGCGTGTAATGAAACCGGGATTCGCTCAGTCTTCATCATGACAGACAGAGCTGACTCTTTATAACTGTTTGTGTTGTGTATGGTATTGATTTGGCCGCAGACTGTGACCAACCAGAGGTGGCTCAGTGTGGCTTAGCAGTCTGGACAGACAGAGCAGCAATTTCCTATCAGCTGGGCTTTGCTGGGGTTTTGGGGGCATTAGCTTCTGCTGGATCCAGGGCTGCCTCACACACACACACACACACACACACACACACACACACACACACACACACATGCCATGCAAACACACAACTATCATATATTCCCATATCCTCCAATTATGTCAAACTAGCTGTTGGTTCAGTAAACTTCTAGAGCTGCTGGTCGTTGTGTTGTTCTTCTGACACTCAAACAGGAGGCCATAGAGCATTTGCTCAAGATTGTTTTCAGGGTTGGATTAATTCACATTTGAAGCTCTCGTGAGTATTTCCAGCACCAGGACGGTGACTGTGTTCAAATGTCAGTAAATCGCTTGTTTCTCCAGTAACCTGATTTCTGAGACCTGGTCTCAGTTATCTGAGAGGGGAATCAGAAAAACTTCATTTTTCCAGATAGATTTTTTTGCTAATATGAAAATAACACAAAGTCTAAATAAGCCTCCACCAGTGAACATTTCAGTCTTTGTTGAATGCAGACACCTTGTACTAGACGTGTTATATATATATATAGAACACAGAACAATTGTCATGTTATATTCATATTTTCTGGCCTAAATTCCCAATAGAAATATCTTACATGATCGCCAGGCTCTCCAGTGCTTTCTGAACTCTGGTGTTGGTACCCCATAGGGAAGCTCTTCACCATTATGGCAAACCCTATTTATAAAGCTATGCATCAACATGTTGGTATTATATATATACGTGGGTTATGTCAGCACTTGCTTTAATATGTTATTAACTGTGTTTCTACGTGTCGTGCTGCATCACTGAGTGATAAATGTGTCCTCACCTGAGTGCTGATAATTATGCAAATCAAGCAGAAGTCTGCGGGATTGTCTCTGAAGATGATATGTGAGGGCGGGGTGGATGTGTCTGACTCCTGGGTTAACAATGCTGAGCTGCAAAGGGCAGGGCGACGTTTTGATGTGTGTCAGTGTGAATGCCTGCATAGATGTGTGATTGAATGCAACCTGCTTCCAAACACGTTGCCTTTAAACCTGAAGAGTGGGACACTCCTGCCATTGACAGGCTGTGGCTGCACACACCCTTCACTCTGCTACAATAGTGGTGAAACCTCTCAGCTGCAAACAGCACAGTGAGAATAATACTGTAAAGACTCAGTTCACCTAAATTACAAACATACCTTTTTTTTTTAGCTTATGTAGTCCACATGCTATATATTATAATGCGGTGTATCATAAGAACCATGTGTCATACTAATTATATTTATTTATTAGCAAACATTTAGTAGAACATTACTAATAGCGGCACTGGTGAGTTTTACTGGAGCGATAGTTCATCACTGTTAGAAGGTAGAGAGTTGTGAATTGCTGGATTATAAATAAAATGAGCCAAAAACAGAAAACATGATGATCATAAGATCTTCAAGATGTCCTGTTGAAATTTACAAATGAATTCAACTTAGAGCCAAGATCATCTGTTCTTTATTTGAGCTGCTGAATTTGAAATTTTACACAACAAAGTTTCCACTGAGGAAAATTCTCCAGAGAAATCTTGAACTGTCAGTCCTTCATGGTGGAGAGAGTCTCGTGTTTAAAGGGAATCAAAGCAGTGATTTGCAATTATTGTGCAGATCTATTGTTTCTGCTCTCACTCTGGTTGTAAGTAGCTGCTGTTGAGGCAGATGCAGTTGGTTCAAACTGCACTAAGCACTCCTCTGTTCTCTCATCAGGGTACATTTCCTCCACTGGGTTTATGAAAGTAGAGTCCTAAATGTTAATAATGCTGTAGTTGTCAGAGGCAGCTATTGTAGGAAAGCAAACCCAGTATGCTGTCTGTGAATGTTTTACAGATCCATTCAAAGTGTCATCTGCTACGGATTACCAAATGACCACAACTCTTCAACATATTTTTATTTTGCTGCATTCTCAGTTCAGTCTGTATTATAAAATAAACTTGGGGATGTGGCACTTGAGCGCTACGGCACCTCTCAGTGGATTTCGGGGGGAAAAGTATCCATTGACGACTGTATACCTGGTTTAGGTTGAATATATCTGTTTGGCTCACGTCTCAGTCCACTCTAGCACTGATGAAGACACAGTAGTGTTGAAATATTAGGCTGTTTGCACAATAAAAGGCTCTGAATTAAGTGGTATCGTCCTGTACCCTGTTTGCCACACCTGAGCAAGTCTAGAACATCATGCACAGCCTCAGTTTGTGTGCAGGGCTGTTTTGGGAGCCCATTGCAAAATTTTGTTTGGAAAACCACTTGTTGGTTGGATCACACTCAAACTAACTTAAATCTGAAGCCACACAGAGCAGGTTGGTGTTTGAAGGGCAGAAGGATGATTGTCACTCACTGCGTCAGTTTGTGGCCTGTAGTTAAGGTGTCAGTATTTATGTAAAGGAGAACACCATCGACGCAACAAGGTCTCTTTGGGGTTACAGGGCCTTATGCCGGAAAATATCCAAGAAATAGTTCTGTCTTGTGTGCCCTCAAGCATGAGCCAGAGACCTGCTGCTTCCACAAGTTTGAACATATTATAGTTTAATTTGTTGGTCTTTAACAAAAGCTGGATTACCAACTGGGAAAACTGAGTGTGAGGTGCCCCAAAAGCTACATTGATCTCCATTGGTTTAGTTTACAAATGTATCACACCACCGAAAGTGGGCTCCGCATTATTAGCAAATTATCTTGGTCCGTGTTGTGCTTGTAAGTTGTGTTTAATCAAATCAAGCACAAATCATTGTTGGTTATTGTTTCGGCACAGGAGGACTGGTTGAAGGACTTTATGGTAAGTTGGGGGCATCATATTCAGATGGAGGTAGGTGGAGCCCACATCAGCGGGTTAATTTAGCCCTGCTTTGAAGTCTCAACAGGGATCATCACTTCAGCTCAACTCGATCACCACTGGTTCCATCATTATCAAGATCAACCTTAGTAGCACTGGAGGAAACTTTTTGCTGGAGTGCTGCGACACATAGACAGATACACATTCAATGATCAACACAATGAAGACTAGCCCACATGTTTTGGCACCGATAACTTCATCATGACAACCAATAAAAGCATTTAGTTGCTGCTGTTCAAAATGTCAAAATGACACATTTAATATCAATCAATACATTAGATTAAAGGGTAAGTTAAGTGCAAAAATGTTCATATGGCAAAAAAATGCAACAGCACACCTGCAGAATGTTCATGAGTATACATGGGCCTCCTATGAAACATAACACCGCCAAACATCATCACCACAAACACTCCATCAATAAGCGGCACCACCCTTTGCAACAATGCGCACAAGACTCCAAGAGTGTCATATTTGTCATTCCAGGCGGAGCGCCGGCCTTCTCCAGCTGACAACCAGACACACCTGAAAGTGTCACACCTTGCTGGAAAATGTGGACTATGGGCCTTAGCAAAGGCATTTACTCTTACTCATACCTGCCAACAATCATTTGGCGTAGTATCACTGCAACATAAACCCTTGTCCACATCTTCGTCTCGTCACTCGCCAAGCTGAGCCGCTACGCCCACTTCCTCATTAAAGCTCTCATGTAAGTTTGAACGATGCCAAACTGTCTAAGCTGAAACCAAAGAAAATTAAAGTTTGCTTTTACTTCTGCAGTCCTTCTCTTAAGTTCTTAAAAAATAAACCTGTGCCACTGTGACAATACCATGCACCAAGGGGTGGAACATTTTTAGCTTTATTTCCATAGGACCATTATGTACAGTCGTCCTCAAATCTATTCAGACACGTCCATTAAAGAAAAGGCAAAATTCACAATAGTCACTCAAATAACTAGAAACTGAAAAAGTAATAATAAATAAAAAATTGCTAAATTATAATTTAGTGACATAAGATATTGCTGTTGAGTTGTGGTTTAAAATAATAATAATTAAAAAAAAAAAAAAAAACTGTCCCAGACAAATTAGAGCACTTTGCTGATGAGCCAAAATCAAAATACCTGTCAACAGGTGCAGAAGTCTGATTGAGAGCTACAGAAACACTTGATTGCAGTGATTGGCTCAAAGGGTTGTTCAACAAAATATTACTTTACGGGTCCCATTTGTCTGATTATTTTATTTTTTTTTATATTTCTGTTGAACCACAATTCAAAATCTGTGTCGTGATTTTCATTACATTTTTATTTACTATTACTTTTGTCAACTTATTTCAGTGACAGCTGTTTTCTTCCTTCTTTAATGGGAGGGTGTGAATACATTTGAGGACGACTGCAGTTTAGAATCAGAACTCATTGAAGAACCACAACTACAACGACCCACTGTGCTCCTTCTTCTCAATTAGCTGTGAGGAAACCCAGAGCTGCACTGCATTCGAAGAACTATACTGTCACTGACTTCAGGTGAAAGTCACAGCGAGCGGCTTGTTCCGTTGCTAACCAGGTAAGCATCATATACATTGTAATCGTGTCTTTTTCATCTCCTCACAGAGGTCACAGGTCAGCGTTCTCCTCGGCCCAGGAAGTGCAACATCCTCCCCCTGAATCACGCTTGTGTTCACGGTCAGAATGCTGCTGCGCCGGTTGAGCAGCTGAGCCAGACATACCTGTCATGGAGCAGTGCCTGGATCGCTCTCATGAGCTACACCCAGCTGGAATTCTTTACCTGTCAAGACAGAGGCAGGCCGCTTTGGCTTCATTAACATTCCCAAAAGAATCGAAAGTTGAGAAGAAATTTCTTTTTTTGTTTCTTGGAGACATTTAACCTCTAATCCAAGTTGTAAATGGAGGTAAACATCCTTTAACTGAAGTTCAGGAGCAGCACCACACCTCAATCACTCCCCTTCCTGTTATGTGTCTGTACACACCTTCCTGCCCATCACACTCGCTTGTGTTCGCTCGCTGTGTTATTGTGGCCTGGAAATAAAATGAAGAAAACTCCTCTTCCTGATTTACCTTTAAAACATTGTACAATTATGCTTACAGTTATATCATAAATATTATGTCTTTATTAGGCTAATGCTAATATCAGGCTCCAATTTGGAACAATGTGGGTTTATCTGGGGTGGATTATGGATTAATTAATTATCAGCCCACTGCTCAAGTACGACAGTGTTTCCACCCACCGACAAACGGTTTCAGGTTACGTTCTGAGCCGCAGGTATGTTTGCGGAGGCGTTTGGCATGCTGTTAATGCTTAAGCGGAGGTTGAACTGTACCCTTCATTGATCCATCACATCCAGTGATTCTCGCTCTAGTATCAGCGCAGGAATGCAGTGGTGGTCGGGTTAGTCAGGGGTCTACGGGGGGGTTCAGTCTCTGCACGATATCACTGATAGCTTTCAATGACACAACCTGAGATAAGCACAGCCCGGTCAGATACAGACCTTAACGTATAGGATGTGGAGTATTTCCAGTCTCCAAATGTCTGCACTACTCCCTCATTACCAAATTACTACCATATCTCTGAATGAGACAATGCATTTTTAGCTGCGTACGTAATCCACTCAGCAGATGTTATTATCCTTCAGCTGATTACGGAGAAAACCCCGTGGACCATCACCAGAGTGGATTCCTTTCTCTGCCTGCCTCCCCAGTCGCGTCACTCTTTTCTTGTCCGTATTCATACTTAAACCCGTGCAAGTCACTGTGTTATACTGCTGCGCTAAAAAAAGTAGACGTTCACAGAGAAAAGCCAAAGTGAACGTAAAGACTTCATCTGGTGAAGTTTAAAACGATGAATCGTATGAGATCGACCCCTGTGTTTGCCTGATATGTTTCAAATATGAATCAGAGGATGGATCTTTAATTCATGTGCTCTGATCAAGACCCAAAGTGTGCAAATTCTGGGCGGAGCTATTTCAGTGGTAGAGTGTAACATTAGTGAAGTCAGATACCCCTGTGTTTATTTTTGCTATACTAGGCTGGTTGGAATATTACATATCAGAGTCGACTAGTTCTTATCTTTAATATGGTTATGGCCAAAAGTTACCTTTTGAAGGAACACAAGTCTTTATTTTTTAAAAACAGCTCAGTGACATGATTTCAGGTTTATATTTGGAGAATAGAATAGAATAGAATAATAAATTCTCTCTCTCATTATTCTGGTGTTTAGCAAATAGAAATAATTTTGGTAATCCTAACTGACCTAAGGCTGCAAGGTGGTGCAGTGGTTAGCACTGTTGCCTCGCAGCTAGAAGGTCGCCGGTTCGTGTCCCGGTGAGGACATCCAGGATCTTTCTGCGTGGGTTCTCTCCAGGTTCTCCAGCTTCCTCCCACACAGTCCAAAAACATGTTGAGGTTAATTGGTGATTCTAAATTGTCCGTAGGTGTGAATGTGAGTGTGCTTGGTTGTCTGTCTCTAAGTGTAGCCCTGTGATAGACTGGTGACCTGTCCAGGGTGTCCCCTGCCTTCACCCTGAGTCAGCTGGGATAGTGAGGATAAAGCGATGTATGGATAATAGATGGATGGATGGATAACTGACCTAAAACAGGAAATGTTTAGTCACATTTAATGTCAGACAGTGGGAGGAAGAACAAGGTTATGTGTCTTTTTATAGTGCATGTAAACTTCTGGTTTCAGACTTATTCTCATTACCGGTGCAGCCTGTAGCAGTAGTTTGTGTTCCTACCGCTGCTGTCAACTCCCCTGAAGACAGTATTCATCCTGAAATGACAGCTGCTGTTTGTAGAAGAAATATAAACACCAAAGGGCTTGCAGAACAACCTTGACAGGTCCCGCTAAAGGCCAACAAAAGGTGAAATAACTCGACTGGTTAAGACTGCAGCCTGCAGAGAAATAAAGGCCAAACCCAAACTGTGATCAAGAGGAGAAGCCCCATAAGCCCCACCTTATCAAAGGCCTGTTTGGTGTAATTCACAGGAAATTCTTCATATCCTGGTGAATTTCCAGTTTTCACTCGTGAGACAGCTCTCCTCAATCACTCTTAGTTATAGGTGACTTAGTTTGGGCGATAGAGAAGAAAGGTTCCTGCTCTCCCTGGTTGCCAACGATAGCATTGACGTATATCTTTTCCCAAAGTTTTGGTGAATTGTTTTAATCTTCAGGTGTGGTCCGTCGCCCTGTTTAATGACTGAAATTGTTTGAAAGACATCATTTATCTGGCTAACATTTTCCCAGCTTCCCTAAAAGTCATTCTATACAAGACATATTCTTATTATCTTAAGCTGTAATTCTTATGTAAAAGCTGATTAAATTCTTCATTAAGGGGCTTCAAATTGATAGAACCTTGGGGCTGCTCTTGTCCAGAAATAATCACTTCTCTAAAAAAATGCCAAATGCCTCCTGACACCTTGTTATCTCATGACAGAAATGTGGTTCATTACATAACATCACCTATACTCTTATTAATGCTTGCACACAGCCCCTCTTTAACCTCTTTTATTAACAAAAAATGTCTCAAAACACAATGTCCAGCTCTGGAAAAATATGTTCCAAGTCTTCACCCTTAGATTCACCTTTAAAGTTATGAAGACTGACCTTAAGGACTTCACAACGCAACCACACACATAGTAGTTAGAGTACAGTGTCTGACAGGTTCAGCCACTGTAGTCCTGTTTGCCACACCCCCCTCAGCCACAGTGTGTGTGTGTGTGTGTGGGTGTGGGTGGGTGGGTGAGTTGCACACACACACACACACACACACACACACACAGTACAAGGGGTGTGCTCCTGTAGTTGCATTCATAAAGATGATTTGTGGACGTTTAAAGATTATATATCATCACGTGGTCCCTTTTTTTTTTTTTTAAAGAAAAGGTTATCCATATGTAATGTTTTCCACTGCAGCACATTACACTCACAGGGTTTTTTCCTATTTATTTTTTTTTCCAGTCGTCACACCCTATTTTTTTAAAGCTGTTTTGCATTTGTTTGCATTTTTGAGACATGAGAGCACCTCCTGATCTTTATTTTTTAACACTTCAAGACATTCTATTATAAAGTTTATCCAAATTTCTAATCTGTTTCTTTTACTACTAGATATTTTCATGAGATAATATAAAAAATTGTGCGTGTTTGTGGCCGAGGGGCGTGGCTTGTCTCCGTGGCCCCGCCCCCTCCCCTCCCTGCTGACAGGTACAGGGCGGCGAAGCTAAAAAAAAGTGTTTGTCGCAGGTGGTGCGTTCAGTGCCGCTGGTACAGTTTGTGTGGGAGGAGACGGTGACAACAGTGTGTGGACGTATCCGACACACACACACACACACACACACACTCCGGGAGCAGCGAACACACACAGCCGAGGTTCAGCTCTCTTGCTGGGACTCATTTATTCGTCGGACGTCGCTGACAGGTGACCCGCCACCATGATAAGGAAAAGGACCAAGGGCACCAACATAACGCAGCCAAAAGCAAAGTAAGTGGGAGAGTTTTCTTTTCTTTTTTTTCTTTTTTTACAAGCTATGGAAACAGTTTGTACTTTTGTGTCCTGCACTGCCCCTTCCTTCAACTTCTTGCTCTAAAACTGTTTTTTTTTGTCCTCATGTTGTTACTAACAGAAGTATCACTTTTTAATCAATTAAGATTTTACCAAACACACACTAGAACTAGACGTTCCCTGTTTCAGTCAGATTTACTTTATACCAACAAAACAACAACCCCATGCACCTGAAAGCTATTTTCACAGTTTAAAATAATCCAGTACTTGCAAATAAACCCCAGTCTGCCTTGAGACAGAAATGAGAGAAAACTGCAGGTTGGGTTGCACAATGTGTCCTTTAACTCCAGTGTGGGTGTGGCTGATAAGCTGTAAAAAAGTTGTAGTAACTGGTTTGATAAGTATTCTGCTGTCTCTGTGTTAGAAGACAATATGTGAGGAGTTGCTTTCAGCCTCTCCCTCCAAACTGCTGCACCAAGCCCAGGCCATATCACTCCTGGCCTTTGCTGTCCTGCCCTGCTCTCCCTGTGGTTCCACGGCGATGTGGAAATCATTACCTTTACGGACTGCTCGCTTTCATTTCAACCACTGCTTTCACTCGGAGCCAGCTTTAGGATTATGAAGGCCTTGAATTAAAGTTTTTAAGCCCCCACACAGATGCACAAACTAGAAATGGACACTTCAATTGATTGTTTTACTTGAAAACAGTGTGTGTTACAAATAGATTAAAAGTTGAGAAGTTAAAAAAAAGTAATTGTGTTTAATAAACTTGCACATAACGAGGTTTTGAAATCGATGACCAATGAACGCAGATGTTTTGGTTGCTCAGCTGTGACCTCCACAGCTGTAAGAGAAGGGAGTCGGCAGCAGTCATGTCAGCTGTCGAGATGGATGGTCCTGGTGAGCAGAGGTTGCTCCGAGATATGTTCCCCTCGGAAAGAATTTACATTAGATCGCTAATTCAACGCAGCAAGAAAGCATTTGTAGGTAGTCAGAGAAAAAAAATAATATGTTGGGCTTGAAAAGTTTCAGAATCAGCCTCTAAATGTTGCAATGATGCATTTACCACGAGCAGAAGTTTCATTCAGTCACATTCAGCACCATCAGCAGTCGCCCACACCTTCATTCAATCTTCTTTTTCATCTCTAATTTTCTCTTCGTCAAAGTTTCCTCTTTGGAAACAATATGCGATTGTGTGGTGGCCCCACCTGGCGGTTGTGTTTCTGCCAGTGGCCCTGTTCAAAGCCAGCGTCGTGTTGAATACCCAATAACTGACTTCAGTTGTTTTTTTTTTTAATCCTCCAGTGCAAGGTGTGTTCCTCCCACTGACACACCTGCCATCAACCGAAAAGAAATGTTTTTATCTCCCCCTGTAGGATTCACGGTCTCTCAACCATACCATGCAGTGGAATCTCGTTTATTTACTGGGTCCTATTACACTTTTGATCAAGTTAAGAGATTACATTTTCAGTAAATTATCACATTATTGGCGCTATTAGAGGTTGTTGAATGGTGGACCCTGAAGGCGTCACGTAGGCCTTTCAAAGTAAAAGTACTTCATCTTCTTCAAAAAAATGGATTAATTTGTATTTTTAGTTGTATTTTATGCGTGTTTTAGTGTTGGCTATAACATCACCTACCATCTTAAATTGTATTCCTACTTTAGGATTCATTTTTTCCCTCATGGTCGCTCAACCACTGTCCTTTAGTTAAATGAGCCCATTAGCTGGTTTCTACTCTTCACCGTGTGGAGCTCCTGTAAGCCATTATTGTAACTCTTCTACCGTGATAACCACCAACAGACGGTAATGGAATCCCAGTAATGCAACTCCGCCCTGTTCGTGAAGCTCTTCTTGTTCAGGTTTTAGTTCAGTGCATGTAAAAAATAAAACAACAATCTAGTAGGCTGTCAGTAGGAAGCGAGGTAACGGTGGCAGCTTTGAGTCACTGCACCAAAGCCTCAGAGCTGAGAAGCAGCATCTACTGAGACATGCAGGGATGTTACAAGGATGTTAGGTAAGAAATTAGACAGGCAGCAAGAAGAGAACTGTATGGTTTGCGTTACATTTAGTCTCTTTATCTATACATGGATGGATTTCTGAATGGAGCTTACCACAAACTGATGGTTCAAAGTGACCGCAAAGACTCAAAAAAAAGATGCAAAATGACCTCAAACTGACACAACATATCCACAGGGGTACAAGCACTGCACATGGAGCACAAAAAAAGCAATGCAGCACTCCTATTTTAAATCTCTCATAATGTTTCTGAACCTACGCTGTGGGCACGTGAATGCAGAGCAGGCTGAGGAGGTTTGTTGTGATGCTCAGAGGCAGCAGCAGCAGCCCTCCACACGCTCTGTGACTTAGCGCTGAAGTGTTCTGGTTCCAATTTGACCCTCTCCCTGTGGAAACATGTGAGTTGTGTTTCTCAGGCTAATGCTCCAGTGCCAGTTCCTTCCCAGAACCAACAACAACCGGTCAAAACATTGAGGTGGAGCCAGCGGGCCTTCCCTGGAATCTTCCGACGGCACATGTGGACCTCTGAGTACTGCAGAGCAGAACTGCTAGAATCAGTGCAGCATTGTGTCGTGCTGCTTGAAATACAATTCTAAAATGAAAACACAAGTGCTTGTCGCGAGGTAATGTGAGGCTGTTCCCTTTAAACAACACTCAGTGGGACTGCTAATGACGAAGGCGGATCAGTTTACATCTGTTCTGAATTTTGGAACAAAAACATCTAAGCTTTAAAAATGTTCCTACACTAGTTCTATACAAAACCACTGCTGTTAGTCATTCGATATCATGCAAGGAAATAGTTACTTGTCTCAAGCACCGAACCTTGTAGTAACAATCAAAACCCATGCAGTTTAGGAGCTGTGCGGTCGGTTAAGCAGCGTTGTGCCCACGCAGTGATCCGTTGGTTTGAATGCCTCTGTGAGAAAAGACAACCTTGTGTTTCGACTTGACAGAAATCCTCCTCGGGGTGTTTTTCGTTTGGGATAGGCCTCGACAGACGAACTACCAGCTGCTTCTGCAGAACGCGGTGGTACATTCTAGTTCAAACTTGTTCTGGTAATTGTATCATATAAAAAACCCACCACTAGCTTTGAAATGACAGTCAAGGTCCAATGTGCTCTCTGCAGGCGTTACGTAACTTGTGAGCAAACGGTGAATGGGTGTGGACGTGCGTGAAGAGATGGGTGGTGGACGTGAAGTGACATTGTTCTGCATCGTTACTGACACACACACGTGCACACAGGCACAGTTGTAACAGAACTGAATGTCAAACGGCGGAATTGTAATAGTTTGTGCTGTTGTTCAGCTCAGCTTTAACATTCCCTGATATCATAAGAGGAATTTATTGGAAGGACAACATAAAGATCTAATCTCCAACCATGATCTATGCACACCCCTTGATCCCATGCAGGGTTACAAAGGTGCTGGAGGCTATCTCAGCTGGTTTAGGATGAAGACAGGACAGGTTGCTAGTCAATCACAGGGCAAATTTAGACCTAAGCATGTATTTGGACTGTGCGAGGAAGCCGGAGCACCGACAGGCACAAGGAAGACGTGCAAATTCCACACAGGAGGGCTCCAGCTGAGATTCAAACCTTCTAGCTAAGAGGCGGCAGAGCTAACCGCTGCTCCACTGTGTCACCTCATGTATTAATCTGCTTTATTAACTTTGTCACAGAAATTCTCCTGGACTGTGACTGTGCATGCAGGTTATAGAAAAGTTATCAGCAATTGAATTAGGTCAATGAATCTGTACTGATATCAATTTTTGAGAGTTCGATAAAGTAGATAACAGTGTCTAAATCAATATATTGCATTTAAACAGATAACTTCAGCCCACAGGATATCGCTGGTCAGCATTAGCTTATCATAGATACAAGTAACAAGTAGGCGTCGACTGATATGTTTCGTCGCGGCTGATATCAGCACCGATTATTAGTAATCAAAGAGACTGACAGCTGATATTTGGACCAGATGTACATATGCAGTAAACTACTGATAGAGAGAGGTTGCACATTTTTACGCTATTGTTATTCAGAAAAATGCTTAATATCCGATACCTGCCCAGGCTAATAGTCAGATCATCCTTGGTAGCAAGAAACTAGAATGTGTTTTACTTTAAAACAGAAGGGCTATACAGTGTTTGTCCTTATGATCATATATGTTTGTCATTACACCATTAAACGAAAAGAAGTTTCCACATACTGGATTACAGCCTCCATCAAAGTTTGTATCGGACTGAAAAAAGCACCAAATTAATGTCATCATGCTGACGTCAGCTTGACATGATCTAATAAGAGCCAGAGGAGACAGTATCTAAACACATGTATCCAAAAAGTACCCTAATAAAAAAATAAAAAAATAACCATGTGGAAGGAATGTGTGCATGATGCCAAGTGATCCCATGCATTTGGTAACTGAGGAATTGCGAGGGACATTTTGCAGTATTAAATTGAACTTGTCAGGGTTCTCTGGTGGTCAAACTGTGATTGATCCTAACCTACTCAGTCATGTGACAGTTTATAACCAATCACATTTCTACGCCTAGTTCAACGTACACGAGTATGTTTTAAAGCAGAAGTTTTCCTAAGTGTCGTTTTCAGTGACCTAAAGTCGTGTGTCCTTGTTAACAAAAGGCGAAAACTCTACATTTTAAATAATTCCCATGTACGTGTGAACAGTGCCTACACAGCACAGAACCTGTTTCTCCTGGTAAGATAACAGCATTGCGTAGTTGGACACATTTCCAATTCCAAAGAACTTCAAAGTGTTCACTAGGAAGTTGGAGTGGTGGTGACCTAAGTCTGGAACCAGACTTTGACACAGGAGACTGAGGTTTGTATCCCATGAGGGACCATTATTCTTAGGCTTTAGTTTTGTTTTTAGTCACTGTTTGGTTTGGTTTAGGGCCTGAAACTTTAGAAAGATATCATGGTTGAGGTTGGAATACTGACAGTGTGACATGCCACACCCCATCTGATATATATTTGCAGGAAGGGAGTGACAGGAGCAAAGCAATGCAGTAAATCTGCAAAGATTAGAAACATATTTTGTTATGTCACAAACTAATGTAATCCAGGAGAAAATGTGATTCCCTCAAATTGTAATCGAGATGCAGTCTAGTTGTGCAGTTCTTTGGAGACGAGGCTGTTTGTTGTTAGTCAGTCAAAAATGAGCTGAAATAGTCCATCGGTCAGGCTCTAAGTGTCAACCTGCAATAACGAGGACAATCATGAAGGTGATCCAACAAACATTTGGCTCTGAGTACATAAACTCCTCTTAGTGCTGCTTCACAGGAACACTTAGGTACATTACAGCAGTTGATAGTTGTCACAGTGTTTGGACGAGGTGTGTCGGTTTGATGGCATGAAGCAGAAACCTGCTGAGCCAGTTTCCTTCACTTTAAGGAATGATGTAAGTTGTCTGTTGTGAAGGTTACTGTCCTGATCTACCCTTCACTTCTTAATTTGCATATTCACAGTGAAAATCAGGCACATCGTTGACTGATGGATGTGTTTGGAGGGTATGAAAGCTGCCAGTGTGTACCTCTGTTTTGAGTTCTACAATGTTGTTGTGATGAGTTCAGTTCATTTTCAATCCGATCTATGGGTGCTACTGGTGTGTGTTATGATTCAAAGATAAAAAAGCTGTGATTCATCTGCTTGGCATGAGGATCCTGAAGGTAATAAGCTGATGAATAGAGGCAGTCAAATTATGGCCCATTAAGTCCTTAATAGCGATAAACCTGCCTCATAGCGATATCATAGTACACAGTAAAGTGTAGTTCCAACTCCCTTTTCCTTTGAGTCATTTGGAGCTAAACCAGACCGGAGGTACTTTTTCTAAAACTGTAGTACACTGACATGGGCAGATCATAGTGATCAGCAGTCTCTCTGGCAGCATGGTCGAGGAGTTGTCGTGTACTGTATGTCGACTGTTGTCACATTTTCCACCCAAGCACAAGAATACATGAAAACTCTACTCAGCAAGTTACCATCACTTGAGCTGCACACATTCGTAATGACGTTGTCTATAGTGTGGGTCATCAAACCAAAATCTCAGTTTGAATGAAAATACATTTCTCATAATGTAACTGGATGTTTGCTGCAAAGGGAATCCTACATTTGAATTTAAATTTCTTCATGTTTTTCGAGATGTTTTTGCCCCATTAGGAAGCTTTCCCCTCCACTGTACAGAAACAGCCTCCTAATCGGCCCTCATAGTCTCTCTGTTTCCTTTTGACCGCAACATGAAGTGTGCCAAAACAATGACAAATACTTACTGGACGAAACTCCACTCCTGTGAGCACGTAGGAAATAGAGCAATGTTATGTCAGCCTACATGGTGGATTTTACATTGTTTACGGTGGTGTTTGATTGATGAAAACTGCTGTTCGACGAAGGTGTTGACAAGGCAAAAGAATGTCGTCTTCTCTGAGTTTCAGCCTCAACACCCACACAGCAGTGATTCAGGACCAGTCAGAAAGCAAGTCCTGTTTTCTCCTCTGGAAACAGTCCTGGAAGAGGTTGTAGAGGGTCAAAACACACACACAGAGGTTTTGCCTGTGTTCAAACAGCTGCAAGTTCCTGCAGTTCAAAACCCCCTATTGTCAACTGTAAGAACAAACATCGTCACTGTTGCTCAGTGCGTCCAATACTTTTGTATTTTCTGCATATTCAGGAGCTTTTATGGTGGGGCTTGATGTTGATACTTGACACAGCATTGTTGTACGACCTGCATTCTTAGAAGTTGTTGGAATGTGACTCAGAAAGCTTCACTCAATTTCCATTCGCCTCTTTGTGTTCGCCTTCCAGTGCTCCCTCTTCAGAACTGAGCGCTCTGATTGAGAAGCTGCAGAAGAATGCTGATAAAGTGGAGAAGAACATCTACGACGTGGAGCAGAACCTCAACAAGGTACCGTCTAACCATTTCTCCAAACATTTTATATACTTTGCCCACTTTATGTAAGTGAAAAGAATAAATTGGGCAATTTTTCACCTTCTCCAGAGGAAGGTAAACGAATCTGACCAGCTTCATTTATATTGTATGCTATAAAAAAATGAAAGCAGGCCAAACACAGAGGAGTATACCTTTTGGGTGCTAGGGATGATAAATCTCTGAAACCAAAAGCTTGCAACATTGCAGGAACAGTTATCGATTGAGCTGAAACTGGAGTTTTCCAGGGAAGAATGTTAGGAGGTGTGGCAGAGGAGTGGCTGGATGGCCGACCAGTGCAGTGCAGCAGGCTGAGAGAGTGGACTGGTGAGGTTCTGGGCAAAGCTGGTAAACAGAGAACATCAGGAGGCAGCGAACCTGAAGGAAGCACAGATTTAGGTTGGGTTTTAAACAGCACAAAGAATTACAGAACTTGTGCCCAAAAGTGGCCAATTGGCTGAGAATGGGTTGTTCGAGCTGGTGTCTCTGAACCACAGGAGCTCGATTGGTGGATGAGTCACAAATGTGCAGATAAACTGGCAGCATGAAAGGAATGAAGAGCTACGCCCAGACAAACACACCCACGGTCAGAGAGAGAGAGGACATAAAAGAAACACAAGGAAGGGGGGAAAACAGCACAAACGCTAGGAATGAAGCACAGCCAGCAACATGACGTTTGGCGTTTACCCTCGGCCTCCTCCCATTTCAGTCTGTGAAAACAAACACGAAGGCTTGGACCAACTGTTTGGTTAAATTGATGTAATATTATTTTATGTCATGTGCACTTTAGCAAAACACTGAAGAGCAGGTACTGTAGCTGTAGTTCTGAATTTCAGTTTAAAGGCCTGTGTTGGTTTTGCCTCCACAGTTTTGCTTCATTTAATTAGAAGAACATAGAATTTGTTCTCCCATAAGATTGGAGGAGCTTTTTTGTTGTTGTTGTATTGAAGCATAATAATGGAAATTTGGCTGGAAGAGTAGGAAAAGGTGCACAAGCAGCAGGGCTGACCGCAGCTTCGAGAGGATTGTCCAGAAAGATTCAAGAACTTTAGGGAGTTTCACAAGAGGTAGACGGCCACCAAACACACTGGACAGGAGCTACGACTGTTGTATTCCTGATATCAAGACACTACAAACTTTGTATTTCATTTGGAAATCAGGGTCCTAGAGTCTGGAGGACGAGCGCTCCGAGTGTTTGAAGTGCGGTGTGAAGTTTCCGCAGCCTGTGATGATTTGTGGCGTCATTTCATCTGTTTCCGTTGGTCCGCTGTGTTTTATCAAGTTTAAAGTCAATGCAGCGTCTACCAGGAGATTTCAGAGCACTTCATGCTGCTGACAAAAGTTATGTCACAGTTCTGCTGGAAGAACCCAGGGAGCAGACACTAACGAGACCGGAGAAGTAGTCAACAAAGCGTTTACTTTACAGTTAGTGAATCACACGGTGAACACAATGTGCGAGGATTAAAAAGCAGACAAACCAAACAAAGCATGAACATGATAATTCCATGATGATGTTATGATTCCATAACTGATGGAAAACCTAAAACTTTTTTTCAATCTAATTATTTGAGATGCACTCGTACAGAGGTGCCCAGACTTTGTCGGCTATATATACAATATATGTCGTCGTACTTTGCATAATTGCAGAACCCTTGTGGCACAATACAATTCTGTACCTTATTCTGATGACTTACACTGAATGGAATCAGCCAGGGTTGCATCGTCCAGACAGTAGGTTGATCGTGCATGCGTGGTGTTCGAAACGACGAGATCTCAGACTGGCTGCTCTGTACGTCAATCAAGTGGCAAATGCCATAGGAAGGATAGATGATAAGCTCACATTAGTTATTTTTTTTGAATGGCATGCGATATACCTGCACTACCGTTGCGATCGACCGGTTGATTGCGATCTACGTATTGGGCACCCCTGCGCTAGTACATATCGTGTAATGAATATATGTAGTGCTAATACTCATATTACACTCTTAAAAACATTTCTAAGTCTTCTAAGGGATCTTCCATGTCCTGTTAGTTCTTCCTCTGCTCATGATCCACCAAGTCTCAGTAAATCCTACCTCGTAGTTTGTGCATGATCTTGATAACAGACAGATCAACAGACAGAAAAATGACACTGAAAACGTGCCTCATAATCTCACCTGAGGCTGCAAGTCCTTCAGACTAAAAACCTGTCTTCACCTGGTATGTTTATTATCGTTATTACTGCGGCTTGTGTTTACTTGGACATGAAATACTTCAAGAGTCGCTTTGTCCCATCTGACTTGTTTTTTTTTTGCTGCAGGATGTGAGTAAGATCAATGAGGGGAAGCAGCCACTGTATCAGGATGATACCAACAAGAGGATCCTCAATTCTCTGGATCTGCTCACCGGGCTGGACGACGATGCCGTCAACGCCAAACGCCTCCAGCATCCACAGGCTGAGATGATCGAACAGGAGTGAGTTGGTTTTATCTGCCAGTGCCAGCAAGCTGCAGCAAGTTTATCCTCAATGAATCCTCTGTTCATCATTTTTCTGTTTACCAGTTAATGCACCTTCACAACCTCCTCTGTTCACCTTAAATTCAGAGTAAGATGCATCTCCAGCACTTATTCCACCATTAAAACAACAGTGTCATGTCATTTGTGCATCTGTTCTCAGTTTGTCTTTCGTAACTGAAATATCCACACTGCATGCATATATTTATAAATCTATTATAAATGCAGCTCAGTAGGTGTAGTTTCTCCCCCCTGCAGAACACATTGAGTTTTTATTGTTTCCTGATCCAGTATCGATGGGATTTTGTAGCCACTGTTCAAAGAACTTCTTTGACCTACTTGAACACAACACTCTAGGTCAATGTTAACAAAGCACTCTGGCCTTTTGTGTGTGTGTCTGTGTGTGTGTGTGTAGGTGTGTGTGTGTGTGTGTGTGTGAGAGAGAGAGAGAGAGAGAGAATACCAGCTTTTACTTTTAGAATGTTTTGCATACTGCTATTATCAGAATACAACTTTAAACTTTACTCAACTGATCATTTGTACGTACAGAAGCTGTGTTTTCTTGTCATGGTGAGCAACATTTCTTTATTTAATTTACACCAAACCTTTCTGTGCCATCTTGTGTGCGTTCAGCATGAGGCAGCTGCGTGAGAGAGTGATGAAGCTGAAAGAGGACCATGACCGGATCTACCACCTGATCCGTACTGAGGGGATGCCCAGCATCAACTGGGGCAACATGATGGATGAGAAACTGGTAAGAAACACATCAATACGTTGACTCGTGGTGCAGCCGTGGACGTCACATCCACCTCTGTAGATCAGTCAGAGCATTTTCCTCAACAGGCGGTGATCTTTGGTGCACCTTGCTGATGTTTCTAATGTTTATTATAGACTGTACCAATTTGTTTTCCAAATTTGATGCACACAAACACATACAGTCTTGCAGAGCAGTTAAAACTACTGCATGTTTAATTGCTGCCAATGGATCATAAAATACCTGCAAAAGAAACCAGATGCCAGACTGATAGCAGCTTTATTGTCTGCAAACTAAACAAACACTCTACTGTACATTTTGTTACTGTTCAGAGGGACATTGTGCAAACACAGAACTGCTGCATATCGAGTTGCTAACTCTGCTCTGATCTCCAGCCACTGCCGCTCTCACAACCACACGCCTACGACACTGAGCGCATTTATCACTTCATATCCAAATAATGTATTCGATTACACACCTACTAGTTGGTGAGCAGAGTGAAGCGTTTAGCATCTGAAGGAAGAGACAGGATACGGTACAGACAGAAACAGAGCTAAAAGGCAACCAAATATGAGCCTGGCATCCATCACAGGGACACAAACACAACATCGAATTACTTCTGATGTTGCTCTGTAACTGCTGGACTCTACATGCCGGTAGAAGATGTTGTCATTTGCTGCTACAAAGAGGAGAAAGGTCCTAAAGCAGGACATAAACAGTGTTTATATTTAGTGACTTTGCACAATGATGTTAAAGGGGTTTAATATGGAACAACATCCACTTATTTGGACTGTTTCATTATGTGGACAACCTTCAGAAGATGTCGTACATTCTAAAGTGGCCCTTCCAGAAAAACTTCCAAGCCTCCATTATTAACAACTAACTGTATTCCTACATAAACTGCTTGGCCGTTTTCAGCAGTGTTAAAAACAAAGTTAATCTCAGGGGCCAGACCAAGTCAGATCCAAACTGTCCTGTTTTGTCTCTCTGCACAGGACAACCTGAACAACAAGGGCTTCGGCCAGGACCTGCCGTCTGTGGAGAACGAGGTGGAGGAACACAACATCTTCCACGGCGAGGTGGAAGCTCTGGCTCCTCACATCACCGCCAGTGGGGACAAGGTAGGAACGAAAACCCAGAGACTCGATTTGCCAGGTTTGATGATTAATAGTGACCAAAACAGGATAATAACCACGAAACTGTCCGTTCATTGTCAATAATTCCATTAGCTGTAGATAAAAACAGATGATAGTCAGCGTGAACTGGTCGAATAAAATGTTTTCATTATTTATTAGGCACACAATGACAACATTATTCAAAACTAGCATAAGCAACATGTGCAAATGCATTTTTAAAAAAAAAATGTTTATATTGGAACTAAATTGTGCAACAGCTTGTTATGATTGAAAGCAGGAGTGTAACTTCTGTTATGTGTTAGTTGCTCATGTGACATGACTCTCATCATGCTTGTCTGGTTTTCACTTTATGTTTTCTTTGTTTCTGCAGGAGTACGTGAGCAGCCTCCAGATGAAGTACAACAAACTGCTGGTAATAAATCCACACATTTAGTCTCTAAGCCCACTGCCCTGTATTTACTGTGTGTATACAATAAATATATATGCCTTTGTTTATCTGTGTACGTCATTTTAATCAGCATAAGTAGTGACTGTAAGCCGAGCACGTCACACACTTCACACAAACACACGTTTTCTTCTGGGCCACTGTTGTCCATAATCAGCGAGCCACACCATTACACTGTTCCATGAACATACATATTGTTATACTATTCTGACGCTGCTATGGATTATTTCCATGTAGAATAACACCATGTTTTATCCCTTAAAACTAAAATTGACACAACATGTTAAAATGTATAGAAAAAAGCAGCAACAGTTCAGCTGGTAAGAAAGTGATTCAACTGCAGGATTGCTGTTGTTTTTTCCTAAAAGTTACCACAAGTTTCCCGGTTGTTTGATATTTTAAAATCTTCTGAGCATCCACGATTATTATAAATACAATCCACTGAGCTAATACTGTATGTTGTGGTATAAAAAATGACTGACACACAGACTGTACTGGTCTTCACTGGGACTGAAAATCACCAGAAATAGTTAAAAACTATATAATACCAAAGTCTGAGACTTTAATGTGACAGTATGGTGTTTTTTCTACATCGGTGAAAAAACGCAGTTAAATTTATTGTGTTGAACTTTATCAGATGAGCACTAATCATCTTGTCTTTTCCTTGACCAGGCCAACTCCAGCGCTCGTCAGCGCAATCTGCTGAGCCTGCGGGACTACATGCAGCGCTGCACCAACGAGCTGTACTGGATGGACCAGCAGGCCGAGGAGAGGGTCAACTACGACTGGAGCGACTCCAACCTGGACTACCCTGCTCGCCAGAAGCAGTACGAGGTAGCTGACTTAGACACAAACTGATTATCATGAGTGCACAAAAGCATGGAAACTAATAAAGTAATTAAATATGATCCTGAGCTTACGCCACACATCTGTGTCACCCCAACAGAACTTCATCAGTAAATGTCTGGAGTCCAAGGAATCTACCATCACCAAGCTGAATGATGATGGAGAGAAGCTGATTGCCTCTGAACATCCAGGGAAGAATGTCATTGAGGTACAGCCTCGTCTATTTGTGTATCCTGGCTGCCATCTTGGACTTCACAAGCTTCTCATTTGTAGCCTGCCCTTCTGTACTCCATTCATAAAGACAATATTTGCTTTGCTAATTCAACGACACCGATACTCCAAGATGACCATGACATCAGATAGTAGATAGCTGGCGGCCATCTCAATCTGAAAAACTAAAACAAGTTAGCGGTTCTTATTTTAGTCTGCTAAGATTTCCAATCTTTCAGAAGCAAAATAGTTTGTTGGTGGCTTTCCCAGAGGGACAAGATGATGATACATACATTTTTTTTTTTTAGATTCATTCTTAAACACTTCAGAACCGGCCTGAGAATTATATTTTCAATGTCACCATAATGCAGTGATAGCTGTCTGGACATATGTGGGGACGTCGATGAGAAACAGAAACCGCTAATGGCTAATTCAGAATACTTTTTAATTGTGTCACATTTAAAAAGTACACACATTTAAATACAAAAACAACACGGGCTCACGGAGAAAGTCACGACTAATCAGCTAACTGTGCTTCCTCTTTACACCCCATAAAACACTACGGGTAAAGTTAGCATGTGTTTCCTTCAAATACAAGTAAGATGGGGAATAATAGAAGGAGTGACACAATTCACAAACACTTCCTGTTGCCCTGGTAAGCCTTCAGCTTTGCAGCCTGTACAACTAAAACCTTTATGTCCAGGCGTGAAGACCTTAGTTTTCAAGTCCTTGATTTGTGTTGCTCGTTCTTACGCAGTTAATCTTGAAGCCCGCCTTAAGAATTCAACTGCACTTTTAACAACTTGTGTTATTTTAAATGTGGTTTATACTTTTCTAAACAAACGGCCACACACCTTGTTCTCAGGCTCACATGGAGGCGGTTCACGCCGACTGGAAGGAGTACCTGAACCTGCTCATCTGTGAGGAGAACCACCTCAAACACATGAGCGAGTACCACAAGGTGAGACCCAGAGGACGTGTGATGTTCAATGACACACGGAGACACCATTGAACAGGTGAAGCTCATCAGTGTGTGTGTGTGTGTTTGTGTGTGTGTGCGCAGTACCACAAGGAGGCGCGCGACACTCAGGACCTGCTGAAGCGACTGGACACGGAGGTCAACCAGAAGTACAACCCAGAGTTCAAAGATGTGTATCAGATGGAGGGGCTGATCGGAGAGCTGGATGTAAGCTTCTCTTTTTTGCACAATAACTAACAGCACCATTGATTATATCTAAATACAAATCTGTGTTTCTGATTGTGTGCGTGTAGGACCAGTCGAAGGCAATGGATCACTTTGACGAGCGCGTCAAGGCTCTTCAGAAGCGCGGCCTGCAGGTTTTGCCTCTGAAGTATCGCAGGGAAACGCCCCAGAAACTGCTGCCCGTTGAAGCTCTGTGTGAGTTTGACACAGATGAGGTATGTACAGTTTTTTTGTAGACCTTTGGGTTAGAGCTGCTATGATCCACTTTAGATAATAGAGCCAGTGGTTTCATTCACGTGCACTGTCTCTCTAATCTGAGGTCATTTAAAGGTGCATGTCAGGATATTTTTACTTCCTCTGTCTTCCTCCCTAATCCTTCTCACCCGCTTGCTTTTTTAAAATCCCCTTCATCTTTACTTCTCTTCTTCATTTTCATTCTCTTCAGTTCTGCGGCTTAATGCACGGCACTGTTCCTTCAATCTCCTTTGTACCTATGGCGAAGCACTCTCTTTTTGCTTTACTTTTCCTAAATGCTAGGCCTGTAACTTAGGGGTTTTTGTGGTGTAATATATTCAAATCCCTTTAGAAGAGAGCCCGTCTGAGACTCTCGAGTCTCGTAGGAAAAAAACCACTGGGATCAGAATGCAGTCGATTTAAAGAAGTCTAGAGAGCTTTGCCATCGAGTTACAGCAAAGATCTTCACATGTTTAGCTTCAGGTTGAGGTGATGAGAATTGAGACGTATTTATCTTACAGAATTTACTGATGTGATTAATTTATTTCATATGTGTTCTTGATTTATTTGATATTCAACAGTTTGTGGTGCCTCTTTTAGACCAAAGTATAACCAGTTATGAATAATTTTCTAACTATAATTCTGTCTCCTGATCATGTTTTAAATAATAAACTATTAACAGTAGTCCCACTTTGCTGATAGCATATAATGGCAATTAGAGGCACTATCAATAAAATCAAAAATACCACTTAAGTCTCTTTAAATGAATTCCAGATTCAGTAAGCTAGATTGCCTCGGAGTAACCTACAGTTGTGATTCACTAACTGATTATCTCTGTTGATCGTGTGCAGGGGCAGATTGTGCGTGGGGAGAAGTACACTTTGCTCCGGAACAATGGTTCCAAATGGGATGTGAAGGACGCAGCTGGACACAAACTCACCGCCCCGGCCGTCTGCTTCATGATCCCCCCCACCGACCCGGAGGGAGTGGCCATCTCTGACAAGTAAGAATGCACGAGCCACTTTCTAAGATCATTCGCTGGATGAGAGAGCTGCAGGTGTAACGGCGTGTCGTATTGTGCGATTGCAGCCTGGCCAGCCAGCAAAAAGCCCTCAAGCAGAAGATGGCAAGCAGCAAGGGAACTCTGCTGAAGCGCTTTGATGAGCTGAAGAAGGAGAGTGGCACCGGCACAGCTACAGGTGCAGATTCAGTCCTCTTTTGCAACTTTTGCAACTTGTCATGCATTTACTCTGCGATGCATTTGTTACTTACTACTAACGAGGCTACATTTTAGAAAGCACAGAGAAAGAGGATTTGAGAATATACCTTCTACAGTGGAGGGTTAGAAACCAGGTCCAAAGTTCTTGCACTCTCTGGTGTGACTGTCTGTCAGTGGATTTATGATGGTTTCACTGGCTGCAATTTTTATAGGAAGTAATGAGAATTTTAAGGTGGATCTGTGTTATGTCATCTTTAAGCCTTGCCTCTGGGCTCTAATATTTTAGTTGTGCAAACCCTTGATCAATGTTTAATCACATCACAATGAGGCACAGTGGGGTTTGCATGGCATACAACCACTAGTGTTCATCATAATCAAAACTTAAGCTACAAAAATACGACCAGTATTGTAATAAACTGTAAAAATCCATTAAGTCACAAAATAAAATGGCACCAAAATGCTATTTGCTTTTCTACTGAAAATGTTGCCATTCACTTATGATAGATTAGAATGAAAATAATACACCATGACATAAAAACTATCTGCTGCTGGGCATCAGACAAAGATTTCAGAGGAAATCATGCGTCCCGTAGAACATGTTTTACTGCCAGCTAAAGCTTTCAGTCTGCGCCCCTGAAGCCAAATGATGAAGTTCACCATGCTGTGTGTGTGATTGTGTTTGACATCAGACAAGCAGGAGCAGCAGTGTCGACAGCTGATGGCTGGTCTGGATAAGGTTGTCAGTGACCTGGACAAACAGGAGAAAGCCATTTATGCTCGAGTGCGCCCTCCACTGGAGCAGAACAGGCCACTGCAGGACAGCACTGACCGCCTGCAGGAAATGAAGGTAATGGTCCCCGCTTTATTCTGTAGCTTGACTTAAATGCTGTTTCTCACATCCCCATATTTCTCAAATTTATCTCAGAAAGCAGACAGATTGTATTCATGCATTGTACAACTCGCCAACCCACACGTTTCTCTCCAGGACATTGCTGTGGCCGTCGATAAGATTGAACCAGAGAAGTCCTCTAAAGTGCAGGAGGCAAAGAACTTCTTGGTCTCAAACCCCAACTGTGCAAGCACACCTCAGCTGCACAGCAAAGTGGATGAGGCCAACAAGAAGTACAACAAGGTCGAGCAGCTTCTCCAGTGCTCTCAGGACAAGTACGTGATCTGATATGTAGCTCAGTGTTTATTCCTCAGTATCATCTTTGGTATTGCTGATCCTTGTGGGAGCAGTGTTCCTCAAGTCTCTCTCTTACTAAACTGTTTTTATGTGTTCAAATCAAACGTGTAATTCAAAAATTTTAAATGCATTTTTACTCATCCAATAAATTTTGTTGTAGACTGAAGAATTCCAACCAGCTGGAGACGTCCATTCAGAATGGAAAGACTCTACTGTCCACCTACGAGAACAAGCTGGCCAGGGAGGAGGTTGCTCCGGCTGACATCACCTCGCTGGAGAAAACACAGCGGGAGCTCGCAGTAAGATGTTTCATTGATTCTTGGCACACGTTAGAATTGAAACAATGAAGACACACTGTGGTGTTTTTGATCACAAGTGGTGTTATGGAGCCACATTTTGATCAACAGAGTCTTAGTTTGCTCATATTCCTCTTGATTTGGTGACACTGATCAACATTTGGTGGTGGTAGGGCCTTTAGAAAGATAGCAAGATTAGGACTGCTGGCTCGCAAAATAGTCTCTGGTTTCTTCTGATAGGCTATTTGGACAGATCCAGGGTCAAAACAGAGACAGGGAACCAAACACATTCACACCTTACCATCACCAATTAGCCTCAGCATGTTTTTGGACTGTGAGAAGAAGCTGGAAGACTCGGTGAAAACCCATGCAGGCACAGGGAGAACATACACAGACCTAGATTCGAACTAAGGACCTTCTAGCTGTGAGACGACAGTGTTCTGCCCTATTCAGAGATATCATATCCAAATGTTATATGATATATATGATCAGTGGCCAAACTACAGCCTGAGTGGTTGGATAGTTTTTTGATAACCATACAACTCAGTGAGGATTATCATTTCTTTCCATGGCTCATTTACCCAGCAGGTAGAGCAACTGCCCTTGAGATCCTCCCTTAGGTGGTCTTGTGAGCAGGACCCTGTGATAGAAACGAATCTTAAGAACTTGAATCGCTGTTACCTTCTAATCACAAAAAAAACTCCACTATGGGTTATAAATTAAAAGTTATGCTCATTCACTGACATGCAGGAAACCTTGGGCCAAGCAGCAGGTTGGGTGGAGTTGGACCCCAACAACAATTTTGCGTCATGGCCTTCTTTTAAGTAAATTTGCCCATATACCTGACTTATACAACTGAAAAGACGGATGGTTTGATCGCCAAGATTAACCGCAATAAAGGTTTAAAATTATGCAAGTGAGAGATGCCAGTGACGTAGCAGAGAAGAAAGAGAGCCTCCACCTATCGTCTCATTTTTACTCCTCTGTGTTAATATGTATGCACTATTATATTATGTGTATTCGTGATATCTTCTTGGATGCTCTGGCAGGATGTTGGATCAGATCTGAGGCTGAAGAGGTCACAGATTGCTGATACAGAACAGAACCTGCGCTCAGCCAAGAGCAGCTGTGACAACATGGCCACCAAGTTCCAGGAGCACTGTCCAGACATTGAGAGGCAGGAAGCAGACGTCAAGAAGCTCAACAAGCGCTTCAACAACCTCACCAGGCAGATTGACAGCAGGTGAGACAGACAGTGTGTTGTTTAAGCTCTGTGAGCTAGTTGTTATTGGAATAAACGCTGAACATTACACCACAAAAGTACATAACATCTCGACTGGCCCGTAACATCTCCATAATGGTGCGTGTTGCAGGGCTCAGAGCTTGCAGAGAGCCAAGATGGCGTACAACAATTACCGCAACGATTACGACAATCTGAACAGTTGGCTGTCTCGTGTACCCAACTATGAGCCCCGCGAAACTGACGACGCAAGACAAGTGGAGACCAAGCTGAAGAATCAGAGGGTGAGAGAGACAAGAAGCAGGGCGATTATTACTAAATAATATTCTGTCCATGGTGTCTATAATAAATCTATAAACCTGTTTCAACAGAACTTGCTCTCAGACATTGCAAGAAAGGAGTCTGACTTGAACAATGTCGCCAAAAATGGCCAGCTTTACCAACAAGCTGTCAAAGTAAGATATTTTACATTGTTTTTTTTGTTTTTTTTTACAACCATCTTTAGTTTACAAAAATACAGTAAGTTTCAGTGGCGCTTTACTGTTTCTTCTTTGTAGGACTATGAGAATGAAACTGAGAAATTCAGATCTATCCTTGACCTTGAGGATGGACTTGTACCTCAGACATACAAGAAAAGCAGACTGGAATCACCTGCCATGACAGTCAAAGCAGAGGTAAGGCACAACTGTCAAGTTTTTGTATACAGCAGACACTCCGCTGTCTGCTTTATTCATGTCTTCCACAAGCCCCCCAGATGTTCAAGGGTGTTACTAACGGATATGTTTTACACAACCCTGCTAGCTCTTTCAGCATAGATTGTCAACTGCAGTCACCAATACAAATGCAAAGGGGTTCTGTAGCAATTTCAAAAAGGCGGAAGAAGTAGAGCAGTATCCCACCTTTTTGTTCCTATGATAAATAATAACCTCAGTAAACCCAGTGCCTACATAGTGCAATGAGATAGCATCTAGGTGGTAGAGTGGGTTATCTACTAGTCTAAAGGTTGACGGTTGATCTGAACCTAGCTAAGGTTAAAAGGTGCTACATAAGTGTGGGGCATTTACCATTTAGACACCCCAAGACTAGCACAGTGTTCCTGTTAAAGATTTAAACTCTCAAACTGACACCAAGATATTTTCAGATGGAATCACTGAGACATCCTAAGAGTTGTTTTCTACAGAAGAGCTGCAGAAAACAGCTGACAAGGAAACTAATATTGATGTGTCCAGTTGATTAAGAGCAGAATTACACGACTGTCATGTATCTGCCATTAAAAAATTCTTTACTCAAAACTGAGCTACAACTTTGGAAATAATATCTTCTTCAATTATTATCATCAAATTGGATACATGAAGCTGGTGGTGGAGGTAGTCTTGGGGGGTTGTCAGCCCGCAAGCTATTATGGGATCGACCTTAAGGTTCACAAAAAGTGACAAGGTTGTAAATAAAAATATTTTGTCACAAAACCAAACTTTTCTGACTTCTAAAAACTACTCAAAAGCAACAACAAAACATTACTTTCCCTTTTGTGACAAGGTTAAGGATGAGGCAAGTAGTTAGTTTAGCTTTAAATGGTAAGAAATCAAAATGTTCTGAACTACTGCAGTAACTTAAGGATTTTCTCTACGTGCTTTCTATGATGTTATTTCAATGTTTGCAGGAAGCTGCCATCGAGGCCAAGTTCACTGAGGTGAATGCTGTAAACAAGCAAAGGCTGAACAACCTTGAGTTTGCCCAAAGTCTTCTGAACCAGGTGAAACATTTTTAACATAATCATATGTACAAATAATAACATCAACATTAAAGAAAACTGTATAAATAACATTTTTCTGCCCCCTATAGCAACCTGAGATCCCTTTGATCCAGACTACAAATGTCAGGTCAGTCCATGCTGCTCCTCCAGGAGAAGAGCCATGGAGAATCAGGAAGCAGCTGGAAGATGAGATCCAGAGGAGGGAGCAGCTCGAAAAAGAAATTGAGACCATTCAGACTGACATTTATGTCCTTGAAGGACAGAAGCCCCAGGATACGATTGTCAAGAAGGAGCTGATTAAAAAGGTGCCAGATCCTCAGCTGGATGAGGAGGTCCACAAGGTCCAGCAGAAACTGTCAGAGGAGCGCCGTACCACCCATGTCCTGGAGAATGACCTCGAGGTACTCAAGCTGAAGCTGCGTGGCCTGGAGACAGAGGTCAAAGAGGGGGCACAGCAGTACACGGTGAAGGAGGTGCTGCGCATAGAAAGAGATCGTGGTCAGGAGGAAGAGGTGCGCAAGCTTCGCGAGGACCTGGAAGAGATAAGACGGCAGAAGTTGATGAAAGACAATGAGCTGATCCAGATACAAAAGCAAGTGACCCTCCTGGCTGAGGAGAAGAACAGGGAACAGGAGGTGATCACAGAAGAGGAGGTGATCAAAGTCCAGAATGACCCCCAACTTGAAACAGAGTACCGGGTGCTCCTTGACAGGAAACAGAAAGAAGTAGACGACAGAAAGCAGCTGGAGGATGAACTGCAATTTCTTCAGGAGAAGCTCAGACGACTGGAGAAGGAGAAATCAATGGCAGAGGAGAAGATCTCCATCAAGGAGGTGCTGAAAGTAGAGAAAGATGTTGCCTTTGAAAGAGAGGTAGAAAACCTCAGGAGGCAGTACGAAGATGAGAAATCTAAACGAAGATCGTCACAGCGGGAAAGGGCTGATCTCCAGAGGAAAATTACAAGCCTGGAGGATGAGAAGTCCAAAGTTGTTATTCAGGAGAAAGTGCGGGAGATTGTCCGCCCTGACCCCAAGGCTGAGAACGAGGTTGCAAACCTGCGTCTTGAGCTGGTAGAGCAACAGAGACGCTACAAAGATGCAGATCTGCAGCTTAGATCCCTGAATGATGAGCTGACCATGCTAAGAAACAGAGGACCTCAAGTGGAAGTCAAAGAGATCATCAAAGAAGTCATCAAGTACAAGACAGATCCACAGACTGAAAGAGAGCTGGAGAGACTCCGCAATGAAATCGTAGATAAAACCCACCAGACGGAGAAATCTGAGATGGAAATTCGCCAGCTTCGTGATGAAATTACAAGATGGAAGGACACCAAACCTCAAGTGCAGACTAAAGAGGTGGTCAATGAAGTATTGCAGTACAGAGAAGATCCCAAGACTAAGGAAGAGATTGAGACTCTGAAAAAGAAGCTGGGTGATGAACAGAAGAAACGCCTTGACCTTGAGAGAGAGCGGTCAGCCCAGGAAGAGAAGATCAGAGTGAGGAAGATGGATCTGTCTCAGGTCCGTGAGAAGATTGTTCAGCAAGAGGTGATCAAGATGGAAGAAGATCCTCTACTCAAGTCAGAGTGCGACACCTTCTCGCAGAACATCAGCACTGAGCAAAAACAAAAGGAGAACCTGAAAACAGAGCTCTACCAACTGCAGAGACAGAAGACGGACCTGGATTTGCAACTGGAAGAGCTGGAGCGTGAGCGCAGGGCAAGACGTGATGCAGAGCTCGAGATCCAAAGGCTTCGGATCAGACTTAATGAGCTGGAGATCCGTGACAAGGAGAATCGTGAGAAAGTCACCGTCAAACAGAAGGTGGTCTTGCAGCAGGATCCTCAACAGGAGAAGGAACATTCCATCCTCAGACTTCAGCTTGATGAAGAGAGGCACAAGCGCACCTTGCTTGAGAAAGAGTTGAACGCTCTGGTCCAGCAGCAGCTCACCCTGGAGAAGGTGGATGTGAAGGAAAGAGTCGTCCGCACCGAGAAAGTTCAAGTTGAGAGGGATCCGGAGGCTGAGATTGAGATTGAGAACCTAAAGAGAACCCTGGAGGAAGAGAAAAGGAGAAAACGAGAACTTGACGTGGAGCTGTCCACCCTTACCTCCAGGCTCTCTGATATGGAGTTCTCTAACACCAAGTCGTCTAAAGAGCTGGACTACATTCGTGACGAAAGTAACCAGCTGCAGCAAGAAAACCAGAGGCTGCAGAATGAGATCCGTAAGTTGCGGTCCGAGATCGAGATCACCAGCAAAGAGACTCGACTTATCACTGAGGCCGCACCAAGGGACGACGGAAAGAACTTGGAGTTGAGGCTCGTTTCACTGCAGAAGGAACTGTCAGACCTGAAGGGCATAACTCTCAAGAAGGATGAGGAGATCGAGAAACTTCAGAAGAACCTGTCAGCCGTTAGAATGAAGAGGGAACAGAGGGAGAGCCATCTGCGCAGGTCTATCGTGGTCATCGACCCGGATACGGGCAAAGAGATGCGGCCAGAGGAGGCCTACAAGCTGGGCCTGATCGACTGGAAGATGTTCGTCAACCTGCAGAGCCAGGAGTGTGACTGGGAGGAGATCAGCGTCAAGGGCCCCAAAGGAGAATCCTCTGTGCTTCATGACAGAAAGTCAGGGAAAAAGTTCTCCATCGACGATGCGTTGCGTTTCGGGCACATCACAAATCGCCAGCTTCAGCAGTACATAAATAAAGAAATCTCCATCCAGGAGTTTGGTGTAATGGTGTCGGGAAAGAACAAGTAAACGTTCCAACTGTCTAATAACGCGCTATCAGTTTGATTTTAAAAGATTGTATCTGTTTTAACACTGTTGTTTGAATGGCTCCTTGATTTTTATTGTACTTCTTTTCTCACTTTAACACTGTGGTGAACTGGATTTATTATTATTTTTTTGTATTTTATCCTTGATTTCTAAATGCACTGTGTATTTATTTGTTTATTCATTGGTTTTGTGTTACTGGGGCAAGAAAATATGGGTTGACGTCAGCATCATTAAGCTTGATGTTGTAGGAAAGCTTTTCAGTTGACCTGTAATTTCTTTGACTCGGTACTGGGAAGACAGACTTAGAGCATATCTGTGATTTGATGTTGTCATTGAATCCCTTTTGATAATGTTTCATTTATTCATGGGGTTTTTTTTTCCGAGGTTATTTTATGTGTGTGCTTTGCAAGCTTAAATAAAAGAAATCAAACTGGGAAAAGTGTGTTTTTGTGAGTGTCTGTGTTGTAGTAAAACACGAGTGTAGATTCAAATTTTTATTAGAGGAAATGTAATGTTTAATTCTGTTTACATTATTTTGATGATGGACTCCCAAAACATGGCCCAGGATATCGAGATGCAACAATAATGACGAGGGCTTGAAAGTGCATTGTGTTAGGACAAATTTTACTTGTAATATAAATCTACGCTGTCATCAGCAGAAGGCGCCATCCCTCATATGAGATGCAGCTAAAAGCTCTGAAAAACTAAGAATTTTCACATTTTGTGTCAGAAATGAGTTTCATTGGATCAATACAAAATTTGGTGTAAATGAACGATGACTGGATTCACCATCGGACGTATGGTTTGTGGACATAGATGGGAAATTGTAAGCTAAGAAAGGTGTTGTGTGATTCTTGCAGGAAACTTTCTTGCAGTCTTTCCACTATGGAGAAAGGATTTCCCTATTCCCTTCATGCAGATCAAAGTACGATGCTTCAATTCAGACTTATCTCACCTGAAACTGATGCAGAAGTCTTGCGAGGTCTGACCTCCTATGAATGCCACCATTACTTTAACAGAAAAGTCAACAGTTAACAGTTAATAGTGTGCTAACTGATACAGCTGCTGTCAGGTTAATAGAAAGAAGTACATGGTTGAAAAGGGCTCCATTTAACTTAACCTGTTTAGTTTATTTCTGTGTGAATTATTTTGTAAAATCCAACAACTAATGCTAATGTTGATGAGTACCTTAACATTCACAGATCTGTTCCCTGTGATATGGGATAATGATGATATAATAATAACAACATAATAATGATATAGTACATCTGGCTTTCCTGGGCACTCAAAGACGCTTACCACTGTCAATTATTCATTCACACACATTCATTCTGGTGGTGGTAGCTATGATTATAGCCATAGCTGCCCTGGAGCAGACTGACTGGTGTGGCTGCCATCCTCTGACCACCACCTCAAACAATCCATTCATACGCATTCACACTGTGCAAGGTGGGTGAAGTGTTTGCCCATGGACACAACAACCGTGACACAGGTTACAGAATCGAGCTGATCTTCCGATCACTGACCGACCCGCTCTACCACCTGAGCCACAGCCGCCTTTAACATATGCACAGAAAATGCTGTGCCAAAGAGGGATCGTTGTGGATTGCTGTTAAAGCTGCACGTATGTCTACAGCTGCTTTTTAAGATTTTTTATCTGGATTAAACAGTCATAAGGTACAAAACCACAACTTTATGTCTGTGGTGACTACAAAAGTAAGCCTGTGTGAAACTTTAAGTTTCTCTAAGCCAGTAAATGTGACCACAAAAATGTTTTCTGTTTATGCTGGAATCAGGCCTGACATGTTGGGTGATTGTTTTGTATATATTTGTTATGTCCAATATCCCGTTTTAGACTCTAACATAATTCACAGAATGATTTTCTATACACTGCCCATAGATAAATAAATAAAGGGAACACTTAATCATCACAGTGGAACACCAATTCAACTAAGCTTCTGGGACATCGATCTGTCCAGCTGGGAAGATAAAGTGATTGTGAATCCCTCCCTCAGTGGGTTTTTGGTTTCAACTGTCCATTCTTACATCATTTTGTTCTCAGTAAATGAACCAGTGTATATCAATGATTTACGTGTTCCCCTAAAATTTTTTGAGCAGTGTATAAAATTAAGATTAAAAAAAAAATTATTCTATGGGCTGTAATCTTTAAAGTACAATCCCTCACAATTGAAATCAAGTTATTTTTGATGCATAAGTAAGTAAGTAAGTAATAAGTAAATTTCAGTGACATTGTAGGGACTGCAGAGGGGGGAAACTGCATTATATGAGTTTAAATGTTTGTTTTTTAATTCTAAGCAGTAAAAACAACAGGATAAGTTTTAATGGAGGGGACAGACCAGGGTTTCTTTTTCTTTTCTTTTTTGCAGACACGTGAAAGTTGTTTTCTTTTTTTTTTTTTGCAGACTTTTACTTTTTAGCAGTGTGCTGTTATTGCAGACCTCCCACCGATAGGGGGCGGTAGGTCCTATTAAAAAGAGCAGCACCGACGCTTTGCCTGGCTATTTATTTACAGAAATTACAATCTTATTTAATATTAAACCTCATTTAATATTCTGTGTAACAAAAATATAAATAAAAACTTTTAAAGCTCTTTGTTTCTGACATGCGGACTAAACCACATCCGGTGTTTTCATGCCTGTATACTTGACGTTCTGCAGGATGTTCACTTATGTTTATATATATTTTAAAAAATTACTACGTTATTTATATGTTAGCGCTTGAAACGAGCTTCGAGTGTCGTGTAAAGTGCTGCTAAACAGCGTGGCGGATGTTACATAGGGAGGAAGGATCTGTCCTCACATGTAATTAGTGGGTGTGTGTTGTCTTTTCCACTCAGTGCGACGTTTTATTAAAGTTGTAAGATGGCGACGGTGCATCTGAGGATCGGGGATCTAGTGTGGTGAGACAACCTTTAAAACACTTCCAACGCCCCCCGTTCCGGCTCGTGGTGCGCGGACTGGAGTTGCCCCACTTAGTTTTAACTGTGGTGTCGTGTCGTTCCGTGTTAACAACGCGTTGTTCTCGACGGCGTACGCGTACTAGGTTAGTTGATGGTCAACCTAAATACGTTGCTAACCGAGCTGACTCAGCCAGCAGCCGTCGTTAGCCGCCAGCTAGCGGACAAGCGCTCGCTTTGGACAGGTTTTAGGTTCAAACTAAAAAAAAAAAGACTTCTTGACACGCCAAGTTTATGGATTAAATTCGGGTGTTTGTGTGCAAAGCGTCGCCCAGTAGACGCAATAAGTCGGAGATGTTGTGGTCTGTGGCGAGCCTTGCTAGCACCCTTAGCTTAAGCGGATATAATGTTCACTAACTGTGGATGTCTTTGCGTTTCCGTTTTAACTGAAGCCGCGCACGACTGTCGCTTATCCGGATGCTCACACGAGTTCCCCGCTAATCTTGATAGTGGGTGAAGCTGAACGCGTAAAAGGTGACTTGCTGGTGCGGGCAATGTCATAAAACTGGTGATCTCGTGTTGCCTTGTGGCACCAGTTTGCATCTGTCATGGGGCTCATTGTCATCAACATCACAAGCTGCTGCTTAGACTCACTGTCTCTTGAAACACTTATTTGTCGACAGATCTCGTTCAAGTCATTTATTTCCCCTGTTTCTTCCATCATTTTCCTGAAGCTGCTTCTTTGTTGTCAACATGAATTAAAGCGTTGCTGCTGCGAAATGTAGAAAACATGATGCACAAGGTGAAAACTCACACAAAATGTGGCAGGAGGGAAGGTTTGACATCTGAGAACATGGAGATACACATGGAACAATAACAGCTCAGTGAAGCCTGAGCGTACAAACAACCATGAGATAATCATTATGAACACACACACTGATATCAGAAAACATCCAGAGCCTCGCTTGATAAACCAACACTGAGCTTCCTTTGTTTTATCCTGTAAAATATCTGCTGTTCTCTGCATCCAAGTCGCTGAATGCAGATTCAAAACACACTGACGACAGGTTTAATAAAAGATGTCAGAGTTCTTATAAATTAGATATTATTGAAGCACATGCAGCTAGACAAGAATAAACTTTAGAGAGCTTCAGTTTTTCCTCATAAATACACTTTTGATCCCACCGTGCTGGATCATTTTCAACATACACTTGACAGGCCCTCCAGCAAGTCGTGTAGCTGGTTTGCAGGGATGAGGTGAAATACAATACAATGGAGTGTGTTAAATCGCCAGGAGTAATGCGTCTCTGTGCCGGAGAGAAAGCATACACCAGGGCTAAATGTGTCCCTCTTTATTTCAGGGGGAAGCTTGGTCGCTACCCACCATGGCCGGGAAAGGTAAGGAGAGACATCTTGCCACCGGCCTATTTAATACCAATTCCAGCATGACACACTATTATGTTAATGCAGCACTAAAATATTTATGCACATTTCAGATAGTAAGCCCTCCCAAGGACCTGAAAAAGCCCAGGGGCAAAAAGTGCCACTTTGTGAAATTCTTTGGAACTGAAGACCAGTAAGTATGGACCACAAGCTGCCTGTTCTGACTGACTGCCTTCTCCATCAAATGTGTGAGAGTTTGTTTCTGCGTGCCTGTCCAGTGCCTGGATCAAAGTGGAACAGCTGAAGCCCTACCATGCCCACAAAGAGGAGATGATCAAGATAAATAAAGGGAAGCGCTTCCAGCAGGCGGTGGATGCAGTGGAAGACTTCTTAAAGAAAGCAAAGGGGAAAGAGCAGGTGATGAAGTTGTCTTTTAACACTAAATCCAGCAGTCTGGCGTTTCTGGAAACTCTATATTTCCTCCGTCTCAACCCGAAAAAAAAAATCTTGCCTTTATTATAGCTTGTTGATTTACATTCACATACGTCAGATGCACAGATTTCAAGATACTTTCTGAATGCTTAAGACTAGAGATACAACTCGAGGAACTGGGGATTCAAACCGGTAACAGTGAAAGCATCAGAATCACTTTGCTCTGTCTGACTGTGCACAGAGCAGCCTGGGATAGTGACACAGTAGACTGAAAAGTTTTGCAAACAGTCCTGTTTCCAACTGAACAAACTGCAGACCTTTTGTGTAATGTAAATGGAGAAGGGTGACGGAAGCAGAAGGTAGAGCAGCATGATGCAAACCCTGTTAGTTCAGAGATCTCGGCACACTCAATACTCTGCTGTGCTGAATGCTGGGGAGTTGAGATGAACTCTGTCTGAACCGCACCAAGCTGTGGCACCACACGGCTGAAAGTTCTGTCCAGAGCCACGCAGCAGAGGCATCCCATTATGCTTTTTGTAATTCTGCTCTATGATAAATGTCTGAGTTGAATTCTGATGTCTGATGCAAATTATCAAGTGGTGGATGTGAGTAAAACATGAGTGTAATGTTTGGGGGCCTCGCTGTTAAGTAGTGTAATTGGGCGGTGTCTGTATATAATGTAGGTGAAATCGATAAACTATCTGCAGATAAGGGTGCATGTCACTCACAGTGTAATCTCCTGTTAGCAACGTAGCTCTGGTTTCATTTACCAAAACACTACATTTATGCCGAAAACATTTGGCTGAGTGAATGAAATCATAGAAGGCTGGAATGTTAATAGATGAGAATCTACACCTCTGAGGTGCCTCAAAACAATTGCAGGGGTTCTGGGACAGAGTTGTTAGGAAGAGATTTTTTTCCTACAAGATACCCAGGGACCCCTGGATTATGTACCTGGGTTTGATTCCAAGAGGTGTCATCCAAAAGAAGGACATGTGTCTTTTCAACATATTGACCTCGGCATGTAAAAAGGCCACAACATGAAAATGGCCAAAAAAGAGATCCCCTAAGCTCAGGACAGTGGCTGGATGTAGTTCAGGAGATTTACTCGATGGAAAAATGATCTTAGAAAGGCAGCAGTGACTCTGGACCGACGGTGGCATGAATGGACCGTGTACATGGGGACACAATGGGTCAGATACTCAGCAGACCTAATGGACAATGATAAAGGCTGTAATAAGAGTGGGGTGCCCCAATTTTATTATTTATTTTATTTACTTTTTTTTTTCTTTTGCATGGAGTTTGGTTGCATCATCGTTGTGAAGTGGAAAAAAAACAAATTTACACAATACTAAATATGACAAAGGCAACTTGTACTTTAATATTACATTTGTACAAACCCATACCTAAACTTGCTCTTTAGTGAGTAAGTCATGTATAAATGTTGCTCCTCATAATTTAGCCTTTAATGTTTATTCTTCAGTTTAACAATCCGCAATATGGAACACATTTGTTTCGATTGAAACTGATTTGAAGTGAACCAACAATTATAGAAGTGTGATTTCATTCAGTGAGTCCTGTTCATCCTCGCCGCCTTCGTGAAATACTAGCAGGTGTGAAATTCAATCTCGGCAAATGTGTATCCGTGTAGACAACAACTGTCCACCAGAGTTAGTGCATCCAACATGTGTTTTCTCTTGCTTGGCGTACATGCGACCTGGTCAGACAGGGTTTTTAACGCCATGCTGGATTTTTAAAAAGCTGTTGGACTGCTGAGAACTCTTTGACAGCACAAAGTGACAGTTTTTGTTTTTGACAGAACTCAGATGGCAAAGGCGATTCGAAAGGAAAGAAGACACCCAACAAGCCACTGAAAATACTGGAGGAGGACGACGAGGATCTCAGTGCCCTGAAGGACCCCTCCGAGAAGGTCAGTAGGACGCTGGCACGTTAAAAATCTGAATCTGGTCGGCTACAATTGTGCAGTGACCACGCCCTGATAAATTCAGTTATGCAGCTTTATTACAACAAAAACCTGCACAACTGCCCCCTGCGGAGTCTAAAATACAAACGTGAACACTGCTCCTGACATTAGGAATACTAGCTGCACCTAATCCACGTGCCAGTGATGTATCCTGATTTTCCTACACAGAAAGTATGGTGGTAAAAAACGTTTTCCACTTGGAAGAATATTCCTGAAACTGTTCTCGGGCAGAGCTTAGGTGAATAAAATAATATATTCAAGTTGTAGGTGCTGTCAGGGGTTTCTGATGGTGAGTGTATGCGGTCAAGGAAATGTGATGTCACATTACAACAAGGACAGCAACAAAAACAACCACAGCATCCAGTGTTTTACCTCTGCATGGACTATAACAGTACTTCCAGGGTCCTTTAGCCAAAATGCTGAAAATTGGATACAGAGGATTACAGTGTTGTCTGACATTTTGGATGTCCCTTGCGGACATTGATTGGCTCGTGCCAACCCAAGCACTGCCCTTGATTCCCTGTCGGTTTACAAACTTACTCACATAATCCTGTTAAAAAAACCAATCACTACCACAACCGCTCCTTCTGTTCTATCCCAGAAGCGATTACTTCAGTCGTCCTTCATGAAGCCCTGCATTTACTTTGTAAACACAATGTGTGCTGACCTGTAAAAATACTGTGAACAGAATGTCCCTGGTGTGATTCCTGTTGGGCCGGACCCTTTGCTGCGCGTCGTCTCCGTACTCTCTCGACCACCTTAACGATTCACCAACTCTCCACCTCTTCCGTGTCAATAAGGCATAAAAATGGCCAGTAGTGATGTCTGTGAAGATTCTCAGTCATCCAGGTCATAGATAGTCTTGTAGATTAATCAACTGGACTTGCTTGAGTTCCTTGAAGACGTTCCACCTCCCATCCAAGAGGCTTCATCAGGTCTGACCGACTAGTTGGGAGTTCCAGATACTGATATCCTAAAGGAGTCATTAACACCTGTGTTACGGTTTCATTTGGGGGTTTGTTGCTCCTCCCCCTCGTTATGTGGGTCGTTACTGCTCCCCTTGACACAGTGGGGTTCGTTAGGGTCCCCAGGAAGATGAAACCGTACTCACAGCTCGCCACAAAAGACCCTAACGAACCCCATTGAGAGGAGAAACGTTTTCAAGGAACTCGAGCAAGTCCAGTTGCTGCGATTAATCTACAAGAATGGCCAGAAGTTTTTTTTTTTGAAAAGCCTTATAAAGCACTGACCTCACTTTTCATAAACAGGCCGTAGAACGTATTTAAAAAGTCTTAAATTGCATTACAGGAACATATGGAGACCCAGTTAAGAGAGAGCAGGTACACAGAAGATCCTTGTAGCAAGACTTCACCCAGTTCTTCACAAGTTCTGAACATGGAAAGCTCAGATAATAAGTTCCTGCTTTGTAAAAGGCAGAAAAATATATTTAATAGTTTAATCACTACCTATTACTCGATTACATTTTCCAATTGGTTTATTAAATCGTGACTATTGTCATCAAAGTCGTACACTTTCAAGGTTTTGTGTTTGTAACCCTGCAATCATTTACTTCTTTATAGCAAGAGGTTTGTTTTTTTTTCTAACATGCCACCCTGGGTAATACCTGAAGTATACCAGGTGCCACACTTACATCTTTATGACATCATTGAAACCTTCCACTTGACGTCAAGTGTAATCTGTCCGTGCACATCAGGTTGGTATTATTTAGCGTAAGGTTTTTGGAGCTTTCTGCCTTCATCTCGACACGGTGGAGTTTTATGAAGTTCTATATTTGGTGCTCAACGCTGTCTTCTCTATATGTGGCAGAGAAACGCTCCCTACTACAGCAGCCATGGACTTCTACACATTCACCCTTTGATCTAAAGGTGAATATTTGTCTTTCTCATCCTTAAGGACTTAACTGACTCTGACCCCGAGCCGTCCACTATTGAGAGGCTGGGGGCTGGACCTGGCTCAGGATTCAAATGGGAAAGCAGTGTAGGTGAACCCCCACCCCTCACCCCCTCCTTCCCACCTGGCCTGCCTTGCCTTGCCTTGCTGTTCTTCTACCTGAACTTAACCTTTGGCTTCAATTCACAAACAACTGCAGACCTTTTCCTTCTGACCTGTTTGGTGCTCGTCTTGACTGCTGAAGCTGTTTGGTTTGTGTGTGCTCTTGAGTTGGACCGCAACTTTGTATGCAGTGGCTCAAAAAAAAAAAAAAACAAGGCTGTGGTTTGCTTAACCCAAAAATGCAATTTCCTGATCAGCCTTCTGCTTTCTGTGAGCTGTGAAGGAAAGGAGAGCCAACAGAGGTGATAACCGCTGTTAACTAATTGCTCTTAAACTGGTTTGACCACCAAGTGTGCACACGTGTTGAGTCAATAACCGTTTGGTCGTCGTCAGTGGAAGCATTTTACCCAATTATTGCAGCTGACTATTTTGTTTAACTGGTGTGGAATTCCAAAAATGACATAAATGAAGTTCTGTGGAGCCAAAAGGCCTGAATGTACACAACTGTAAGCAGCTACTCCTCATGGAGAAAGCAGTGCCTGCCCCCCATTTGTAAATGAATATAATTTGCTGCTGACAGCTGCCTTCCGCCTTCTTTAGGGCTTATTTAGTTGTAAACAGAATCCGCCCACTTCCTCCTGTAGGTTTGACACTTTCTCTTGTAGAATAATGCAACGTATTGCGCAAAAATTACAGCTTGTTTCATAAGAATTTTTTTTCTGCTTTGGAAATCTAAATTTTGTTGATTGCATTTTTGTTTAGCGCCTGAAAGGAACCGTCAAAGTGTGTGACTGCTTTGGGCGTTAAACTTCACTGGTGAGGAGCAGATAATGACTCTAGAGGTGCATGATACGAGTACCTGAAGTAGTACAATTGTTTTAGTGTACACACATATACGCAGTGCTCTACTTATTTTCAAACTTTGTAGCTCAAATTTCTCCAAAAGATTAATTGTTATTACTGTTTTACTTCACATTTATCAAGTGTTGGATGGAAAAACTGCAGAGTTCAGGATAGAACTGCATCAAGAACTCATGGACTTAATCCTCTGAATCCCAAAACTAGTGGATTTTAAAGGCGCGTTGTCTCTACAAAAGTATTTATCAGAGCTTTAAACTGCAAACACAGAAACAAACATCAGATTTTCAACTTTCTGACAGTACTTTGATTAATCACGGGAGGTTCCATCAGGAAAATGAACCAAATCGCACTAGATTCTATGAAAAATAAGACATAAATAATTGAAATTTTGTGCTCCTTAGTGCAACTGAGAAGCCATGACTGACTGAAATGTGACAAAACAGACTGAGACTGTGTTTACAGAGAGCAGATACAAGTCAAGCATGGGAAAAAAAAAACTGGAGAGATAGAGTAAAATAAAACATACTTAAAAAAAATAATCCTGGTTATGGTTTAGTATCACTTTCGAAACGGTAATCACAGAAACATTTGCATGGCCACGGTTGCTGATATGCTACTGTTAACATTCAGCAGTGTAGGGAGTGATGAAAAGCACAGTTTCAGTCACTATTTTCCAACATTTTATTCTCTCAACAGTTAATTAGAAAATAGTTGTGTTATGTTTTGGTAACAAAGATGACTGTTGGTTTGTGCCCTGTGATGGAATGATGGCGTCCACCTCTCCTCAGGCTTTTTGTGTTCATCACTTGAATCCCTCAGTGAGATTTTGACAGAAATTAAGTCCCATCACATCTTTTGCTACAGTTGACGTCCTTGTCTACATTATCGAGTGTTTTCAGATTAGGTGACGCTTTCAGACGTGCCCTCTGTTCCGTTAATCAGACGGCAGCTGAAACGGTCGACTGCACGTGTCGCTTATCTGTAAAAGTCACGCCGGCAATCTTACTAGGTCGAAGCGACCTAACTTCCACAAGTGTGAACTGAGCCGTCGCATTAACGGATGGACAAGCAGCGGTAGTTTGAGTTGTAAGAAGTGATTCGAAGGGAAACGGGTTGATCAAGATCGAGCTGCGAACATTTCTTCTCCTCAGACGGGTGAACTGTCACAAAGAGTCACCGGTTATCAGCTGCACTTTCACATTTTGTCACATTGTCGCGGCCCTCAGGTTGAGTCCTGAGCTTTCAGTTTTACTGTTTTGGATATCAGAAATAAACTGGGCTGTTGGGTAACTGGACACTTTGATCAGCTGCTGGTAGTTTAGTTTATGACATTGTTGTATCCCGTACATTACCTGGTGTGTTGACTAGTGTGGGTGGTTTGTGAGGAACATAAACGGACGTTTGTGTGAAAGAGGTTGAGTGACAGAATGCCCACTTTAATGGATTGAATAACCGAGCAATGTTCCACATCGCATGGCCGAAAGGAGCTTTATAAGCTTCCAATGTTATTACTACTCATTATTACAGACATCAGTAGCTGAGACACTTCTTATATTTGACAGGTGCAACCCACTTGCTAACTAACTGGTTGTTGCTAAGAGCTTCTTGCTTTGTGGTGGATCTCTCTACAGCCGGGCCGCCTGATCCCATGTGTGTATTATTCTGATGACCCGTTCAGCCTGACACAGTGACACGGGTTAACCTGCGTCAGGGTCTCTGTACGGGTCGACCCGTCCTCCTCTAGAGCCGGGATGGACACAAGTCTGAACCCCAGCTTTGCTCACATTGTGTTGCTAACAAATGAAAATAAATCCAATGATTTCAATTCATATTAACCAACTTGAATTGCAGTTTAATGCAATGTGTAAGAGAGGAGAGAGAAATCCACACATGGGAGGGCGGAGTCTTTGTTAGTTCTCTTAAATAAATGTGTGTGTGCAGTGCTGTGGGAAATGATTTGCCTCCTTCCTGATGCCTTCTATTTTTGCATGTTTCTCACACTTAAATGTTCCAGATCATCGAACACAAATGTGTTTAATGTTAGACAGAGATTGCAGTTTGTAAATGATAATATATTAAAAACCTACATCACTCCTGTGAAAAAGTAATCGCCCTCCTAAACCTAATAACAGGTTGGTCCATGCTTGGCAGCAACAACTGCAGTTAAAGGTTTGCGACAGCTTGTGATCAGTCTTTAACATCATCATGGAGGGATTCTGGCCCACTCTGCTCTGCAGAATAGTTTTAATTCGGCCACATTAGATGGTTTTTAATCATGAACTGCCCTTTTAAGGTCTTAACACGGCATCTCAATTGGATTAAAGTCTGGACTTTGACTCGACCACTCTAAAACCTTCATTATGTTCTTTTTGGACCATTCAAAGGTGAACTTACTTGTGTGATTGGGGTCATTGTCATGCTGCATAACCTATTTGAGCTTTAGGTCATGAACT
>NW_007578601.1:0-1086 GCF_000690725.1 Stegastes partitus
GAGAAGCTCCAGCGTGGATCACAACAGACTTCCAGTGCGACGGCCACGAGTTGGCTCTGCTGCGCTGTTCCAGCTCAGATAGAGACACCTGCTCACCTGGCAGAGCCGTCGCACTCACCTGCTCAGGTAAAGCAGAAAAAATCTCCAGCAGTTTAAATCCAAAGGCCCAGTTGTGTTCATTCTGCGCTTTTGTTTCCACCCAGATCCAGGGAACATCCGGTTGGTTGGCGGAGCCAGCCGGTGTGGCGGCACTCTGGAGATGAGACACTGGGGCGAATGGAAACCACTGGACGAACCGGACTGGAACCTGAGGTTAGCAGAGAAAGTGTGCAGAGAGCTGGACTGTGGATCTCCAGTTTCAACCAGAAGAAGAGAGATGGGTTCACGACTAAATGTCTGGGGAATAGAATATGACTGTGGCGCTTCATCTCTGATTGAATGTTGCACAAAACATCGCACTTCCTCTGCCGTCATAGAGGTCACCTGCTCAGGTAAAACCATTAAGAGTCGACTTTATAGTGTGTTGATAAAATGTGTGCCCAGCAAAATGTAACAGAGACCAGCAGGGTTTTGCCTCTGATTGGTTCCTGGAAAGGTGCCGCCTGGGGACTTCATGGTTCTTCTGGAGACTCACAACAATACAGAAACCTGGAGGGGGGACGACCCGTCTGAACCAAACCTGAGGGGTGCTCTGTTATTGGACTTCTGTGCTGGTCTTGGATTGGCCATAACACAGACCATGTTTGAGCACAAGGTTGCTCATAAGTCTACCTGGTACCAGAGCACCTTAGGCCAAAGGTCAATGATCAACTCTGTAGTCGTGCCATCAGACCTGCGGCCAGATGTCTCGGACACTTGGGTGAAGAGAGGAGCAGAGCTGTCAACTGATCACCACCTGGTGGTGAGTTGGATCTGATGGCGGGGAAGGTTGCTGGACAGACCTGGTAAACCCAACAGTGTAGTGACGGTAAATTGGGAATGTCTGGCAGAGGCCCCTGTCCATGGGGTTTTCAACTCCCACCTCCTCAAGAGTTTCTCTTGCATCCAGGGGGAGGTTGGGGACATGGAGTCCGAGTGGGCCATGTT
>NW_007578601.1:1246-2991 GCF_000690725.1 Stegastes partitus
CGTGCGCGAAGGCCGACAAGCGTAGGGCGAGGACCCGTCCATCGCCGCTTGCGGCTTTAATTCATGTTTATATTTGCTGTGATTTCTTGTTTGTTTTTTAGTTTTTACAGTATTTTAAATGCACAGTGTCTCATTTTAACCTTTTCTTCTGCCACAGCAGCGTTCAGTCATTTATATAAAAACTCTCTTTGATCTGCAGGTTTTTGCAGAATCGATGAATCTGATTTGAAGCAGCAGCAGGAGGCTGATCACGATGGTGCTCCGAGCTCTGACAGCGTTTCTGTGCCTCTGCAGCTCAGGTAGGACTTTATCACACAGGTGATACAGGTGAAGGTTGATCCTCTGGAGACGCCGCTGATGAACAGGATGCATCGACTAGAAATGCTCAGACCGTCAGAAAACGCTGAACGGCTGCAGCTTCTGGAGGAACTCTGAGCGTCAGACATCAAACTCTCACTTCCTGTTCAGCTTTAATGAACTCATTTGCTGTGAAATGTCTTTAAATCTGGAAAAAAAAACAAGACTAAGTTTAGAGGTTAAATTAAAAACACACCACCACACTGGTCTTTATTCATAAAAGCAGACTTTACTGCACATGCCCTCAAAATGTGCGATATGTGTTTATTTATTTATCGATTCATTTATTCATTGTGGCTGCAGGTTTTCTGCAAGTAACATAATAAACAAATTGACCATTTTTCAGTTCTTAAGATACAGAATTTTCTTTTTAGGTGATAAAAAATAAAAATGTTGGCCCACTTTTATTTTGGTAAACGTGTTCTCGGTGGTTCTGTCCTCAGGGTTCTGGCTGGACCGTGTTCAGTCTTCAGCAGGTAAATGGAAAGACTTCATTATTTCACAGATTTTGTTCAGTTACAGATAACATTTAGTAAAATAAGTATTAAACGCAGTCTTATTTTGAAAACCCCTCCGCTTCCTGTGCTGCATCAGTCGGCTCGGCCCAGGTCCAGCTGGTGGGGGGGGTCAGCGACTGCTCCGGCAGGCTAGAGGTGAAGCGGCAGGCGGACTGGGAACCAGTCCAGGACCAGAACTCGGACTGGAACCTGACGGCAGCAGCGTCCGTCTGCAGGAGGCTCAACTGTGGTTCTGCCATTTCCCTGCGAAGAACCCGGGACCGTTTGGACTCGGCAGCCCCTATGTTGGACCTGTTGAATGGGTTCAGCGGCACGCAGAGTGACGTGTCCTCCCCTTTCAGAGTAGAGATCACCTGCTCAGGTGAGCTGGAACCCCGAGGGCACTAGAACACATTCAAACAATAATAATTATAATTTAAATAAATACTACAGCAGCACAAATATCAGGATTAAAAGTTCAGATTTAAAATTTCAAAGCATGTGAAACAGCTTCTTTTTATTTAAATAATGAAAAAAAAAGATTTTCCTTAAAGTACAAAACTTTTATTTAAGATGACGGCACACGTCTGTAAAACAATGCTAATAACTTCAATAACGTAATTTTACAAAAGTTTTAAACAAAGAAATCAACTTTTGTAAAAGTAGATTTCAGCAAATTTTATTCACAGTTTTTTCCTTTAAAACATTTTTTATAGTCAAACATTTTTTTTTCTGATTTTTATAGATATTATCTGTAATTTAACAAAACAGGAAAATCTGTAAAAAAATAAAATAAAAAGAAACTACAGTAAAATCTCACCGTCTCCTCCTGCAGACTCTGTGAGGCTGGTGAACGGGACTCACCTGTGCTCAGGTAGACTGCAGGTGAAG
>NW_007578601.1:4036-5157 GCF_000690725.1 Stegastes partitus
GCCCCTGTCCATGGGGTTTTCAACTCCCACCTCCTCAAGAGTTTCTCTTGCATCCAGGGGGAGGTTGGGGACATGGAGTCCGAGTGGGCCATGTTCAAAGCCTCTGTTGCAGAAGCGACTGTTGGGAGCTGTGGCCTGGAGGTCACTGGTGTCTGTCGCAGCGGCAACCTAAAAAACCCCCGGTGCATACCGCGGTGTAGGAGGCCATCAAGCTGAAGGAGGAGGCCTTTCGGGACTAGTTGGCTCAGAGGTCTCCCGAAGCAGCTGGCAGGTGACCGGTACCAGTCGGCCAAAGGGGCTGCAGCGGTTGCAGAAGCTAAAACTCTGGTGTGGGAGGAGTTCAGAGAGGCAAGAGAGAAAGACTTTTGGTTGCTCTCCAGGATATTCCGGTCAACAGTTTGACGCCTCAGGAAGGGGAGGCAGGGCTTGGCCCAGGCTGCGTACCGTCGAGGGGAAGAACTGCTGACCTAGACTGGGGACATTGTTGGCCCTTGGAAAGAACATTTCCAGGAACTCCTGAACCCGGTAAACAAATCTACCGCTGATGAGGCAGAGCTGAAGGCTTGGGGGAATCTTCGTCCATATCTGTGGGATAGGTTGCAGAGATAGTCAATAACTTCTTGGTGGCAAAATGCCAGGTGTGGATAAGATTCAGCCCGAGATGCTGAAAGGCTCTGGACTTCGTTGGTGTTGGGCTCCACCTGCTCTGATGCTGTTTGTGGTGTTCATGGACAGGCTCTCAAAGTGCAGCCGGGATGAGGAGGGCGTTTGGGGACCTCAGGATCACATCTCGGCTTTATGCAGGGGGATGTGGTTCTGTTGGCTTCATCAGACGTTCAGCAGCACTGGAGCAGTGTGCAGGGATGCGAATCAGCACCTACAAGTCCGAGGCCATGATTCTCTGCCGGAAACCGATGGCTTGTTCCCTCTGGGTTGGGGGGAAGGAGCTGCCCTGTTTTTTTTTCAATCACCACTGATCACTGATGTGGGAATATTATGGAGCAAAATCAGTTTGAATGTCATTTTTACAAATATTGAATCTCATGACCTTCCATCTCACCGTCTCCTCCTGCAGACTCTGTGAGGCTGGTGAACGGGACTCACCTGTGCTCAGGTAGACT
>NW_007578601.1:7659-11308 GCF_000690725.1 Stegastes partitus
GAGTCGGCTCTGTTGAGCTGTAACAGCTCAGGTAGAGACACCTGCTCGCCTGGCAGAGCCGTCGCACTCACCTGCTCAGGTAAGGCAGCGGCTGTAATACGTTCCCACAACGTTGTTTTTAGAGAAAAAAACTAATCAAGTGTTCAAAGAATGTTCTCAGGAAATGTTCATTTCCAATAATGTTCCTTTAAAAGGTGAAAAAAAAACATTCAGGCAACGTCAGGACGATGTTCTACGACAACAGAGAAGGAACGTTCAAAAAATGTTTCCAGATGTTATCATAAAACATTCCTGCAATGTTAAATGTTAAAGGAGGAACATCTGGCGTGTATGTTGAGGGAACAGATGATAGAACGTTCCCACAACGTTACATGATAGAGAAAGAAGGAACGTTCTTGTCAGGCGCTAAACGTTTGTAGAACATCTTTAGGTATTCTACATTTTGAAAACATTATCAGAACCTTGTTAGAACGTCTTGGGAACAGAGGAACTGACTCTCTGGTCTCTGCTCAGCTCCCGACCACCTGAGGCTGGTGGGCAACAGCAGCACCTGTGCAGGTGAGCTGCAGATGCGGCTGCAGGGCGAGTGGAGGCCGGTGCTGGACTCGGAGTGGACCTGGAGCCGGTCGGCGGCGGCGGCCGTCTGCTCTCAGCTCGGCTGCGGTTCTGCCGTGGCAGCGAGCCTGAACGACAGCGGCTCGGACCGGCCCGTGTGGTGGATCAGGTCCTCCTGCTTCCGGACCGCTGCCGCCCTGCTGAGCTGCGTGGTTCTGGGCGGAGAGGGCGAGCACTACCACAGCCTTCAGGTGGTCTGCTCAGGTAGGACTCAGGTTATGTCTGGTTCCTCCGGCGTGGAGCTGCTGGGTTGTGGACGGGCTGCAAAAGCCCAGAAGCTCTCTGATGCGGACAGTGTTCAGTTTGATCTGTTTGGTTTTCTTTCAAATGACGGCAGACATCTGAAAAAGATTCTAGAGTTTCAGCTTTTTGTGATTTTACAGGATGTTATCTGTAACTTCAAACTTTAACAATCTGTAAAATAATAAAGTTTTATTTTAACTAACAGCAAATATCTGTAAAATAACCACATTTCTGATTATTTAAATAGAGTTCAAGCATAATTTTACAGTAAAATGTTGGAAAAGTACAAATTAACATCATAAAAATAGATTAATTTTCTGTGATTTAACAAAACTGTGAAAATCTGTAAAGTATTTGTTAAAAAAAATGTTATTTTTCAATAAACATATTTTTCTTTCAAATAATAAAAGCTGTCAAATGAGACTTTTTCAGGTTTTAATAATAATAAACTTTGTGTTTGCTGCAAAGGATTTAATGATTGTTTGTAGAAAGACACGTTTGAAGTTTTGACTGTTTGTTTAAAATCTCATTTAAGACCTTTTTTTACAAGATAAATAATAAACATCAAACAGGTTCTGGTTCTGTCTGAGCTCACCGCCTCCCTTTGTGCCTCCAGACCTCCTGGCCCGTCCCAGCATCTCCGTCTCTTCGCCCACCGGCGCCGTCCAGCAGCAGCAGCAGAAGGTTCTGGTTCTTCTGGGCTCCAACTTCAGCATCACCTGCTCCGTCAGGCCTCAGTATCCAGGAGGCGTCTTCCAGCTCGTCTTTACCTCCTCCGGCGCCGAGCGGACCTTCACCCGGCCGGCCGTCGGACACTCGGCCACTTTCCCGTTTGCTGCTGCAGGAAGCCTCCACCGGGGGGCGTACGCCTGCGTCTACCGCCTCCGGGCTTTCTCCTCCAACTTCTCCTCCGCCAGCCGGCCCGTCCTCCTCGTCCCCTCAGGTGACTTCAGAGGAAGAACTAGTTCTTGATCACCTCCTGCTGCTCTCCGGATGTGACCGCGACACTCGTTAGCTTCATTAAATCCGTCTTCACTCCCTTAAAACAGCTTATTTTGAGTTTTTTAAACACTTTCAATACAAACTTCATCTGTATTTTCTTCTTTTTTCTTTAAAACACTAAAATAAGGAGAAAAACCTTCCAGAATACCAGAAATCTGTGAAACCTGAGCTGGTAAACATGACTCAGCTGATTTAATCCACCGTTTCTCCCTTTAAACAACTTGTTTTTAGCAGTTTTTAACAACTTTTAATACAAAATACATGTAAATGAATCAACTTTGTTAAACTTGTGCAGCTCCATCGACACCTGAAACGAGGCCTTGACACTCGGTTAGCTTCATGAAGTCCACTTTTACTCCTTCGAATGACTGTTTTTTTTTAACATTTTTTCTGTTTTAATACAAACTGAACGCATTTGTTTCCTAAAGACGCTGAAGTAAAGAGCAAAACATTCCTGAATAACATAAAATCTCATAAATCTGAGCTCGTCTGCAGACGGCTGAGTCGCTCACTTGAATTTGGCAGGAATTTTAAAAAATCTACATTTGTTCTCCAGTTTGTGAAATAAACACGAACATAAAAAGCAGCTGATCTGATCCTGGAGCTCCCAGAGCTCCTGCTGCTCTCCGGATGTGACCGCGACACTCGTTAGCTTCATTAAATCCACTTTTACTCCTTAGAATGACTTTTTATTTTTAATTTTTAATGTTTTGAAACAGCTTCTAATACAAACTGAACGCGTTTGTTTTGAAGTGAAGACTCAAACGTTCCTGAACAACGTCTGCAGACGAGTCGCTCACTCGCTGTTCATTCAAACCCACATTTAGATGCAAAAAAACTGAAAAAAACCCCCAAAACAACCTCGATGCAGCAGAATTAATGACTTTCAACGTCTTTCAGGTTCAAATCAAGTTTCCTGGAATCGGTTTCTCTGATGTTTGAGCATCATTCAGACGTTTAGCTGCAGCGGCGTCGTGTTTTATTCCAGTGGAACGAAGGGAACTTCTCCTTTAATGATCTACCTGATTGACCTGATCTACCTGATTGACCTGATTGACCTGATCTACCTGATTTACCTGATCTACCTGACTTATTGACCAGATCGTGTCTCTTCCAGCTCCTCTCAGCGAGCTGCTGCTCAGACTCGTGGTCCTGCTGCTGGCGGTGGTCGTCCTCGTGGCCGCGCTCTGCTGCTGCTCGCTGTACGCATCACATTTATTTATCTGTTATTTATTCTGATGGTCTGAATCGCTGTGAGACGTTTCTGATGTCGTTGCAGGTCGACGGAAACCAGCAGCAGGAAGAAACGTCGTCGCTGAGAAACTCCAGGATTCACAAATAATAAATGATTTTTATTTCAAACATTATTTATGACTTTGGCTGGTTTTCATGGTTAACGTGGAAATTAATTCTGTTTTTTAAATTATTATTATTACTTTTTTTAATATACATTTTTAAAAATGCAGTGCTTACACCAGATTTGCTGGATCTCTGTGACTTGATGTTTTTTGTGGATTTTAAAAAGTATAATTTCACAGTAAAATGTTGAAAAAGAAAAAAACTATATTTGTAAAAATACAGATTTTTGATGTTTTTTTGTCACGTTTTCATTTTTTCTTTAATATTTTTTATGACAAACATGTAAATTAATTCTGTTTCTTTCATCGATTTTTATAACATTTGAATTTAAATATGATTTTTAAATTTTTTTAAGTATAATTTTACAGTAAAATGTTGAAAAAGAACAATTTAAATTAAATAATTTTTAAAAATTCTAATTTTCAGCCCT
>NW_007578601.1:11505-14284 GCF_000690725.1 Stegastes partitus
TTTTGTGTGGATTTAAATATGATTTTAAATTATTTTTAAGTAGAATTTTACAGTAAAATGTTAAAAATATAATTTAACTTTTGGGAAAACTCAGATTTCTGATCTTATTCACAGTTTTCATCTGTTTTTTAAACATATTTATTTTATGACTAGCATGTAATTTATGACCTTTTTCCAGTAATTTTACAGGATAAATCTGTGATTTAACGAAACATCTGTAAAATGATATTTTTAATAAACTGATTTTTTTCTTTCAAATCATGTTTTTCTGTGTGAAATAAACTTTTCTACACAAGTTTTCACTTTGACCAATTCAAACATTAGTTTTTAGACTTTCTGACCTAAAAAATCATTTCATTTGTAATAAAGATTGTACATATTTGTTTTTTAGTTTTAAATCTCGACCTGCAGCTTCTTGTTTGAAACGTTGTCAGGACGTCACAGCTCCAGGCTGTTTCACACTCTGCTGAAGCTGAAATCCTAAATTCTTTATCTTCTACGTCTATGTTTTCTTCTATTTCACCTCCTCTACAGAGAATCTGGGCTTAAAAACACGACAAAACACTGATAAACAGTCACAAGACGCCAAATGAACGCAACCTCCAGGACTCACTGTTGTTGGTGAGTCCTGGAGGTTTCTACCTGGACAGTAACGGAGGCTCCACATGATACAGACACTTAAATACGTACCTTTATGTTCTGTTCCTGTGCTCTTCATCCTCATGGATTCATCGCAGCAGCTGATTGAGTTCCTTGAAGACGTTCCACCTCCATCCAAGAGGCTCCATCAGCTCTGACTGACTGGTTGGGAGTTCCAGGTATCCTGAAGGAGACGTTAACACCTGAGTTTTAATTGACCCACATAACGAGGGGGAGGAGCAACAACTCAGGTGTTAAGGTCTCCTTCAGGATATCAGTATGTGGAACTCCCAACCACTCAGTCAGAGCTGATGAAGCCTCCTGGATGAAGGTGGAACGTCTAATCCACCAGAAGAACCAGGACCTGGAGGACTGAGGATCTCCACAGACGTGTTCCGTCCTCGTCTCCATCTGAGGAAACTCTGCTGCAGTTCAACCAGAACCTCAGTTTTCTGATAAACAAATGGTGCAAAAACGACTTTTTTTCCAAGAAAAATACCTTTTATTTCATTATAAATCCACATAATTGTATCTATGAAAGCATAAAATCCCCATTTCGCTTGTTGTCGTCGTGTTTTTTTGTTGTTTTTTTTGTGTTTTGTTTTTTTTCTCCGTATCGTGGTCGTTTGTTTCGTTATATTCAAAGTAAATCATGGGTATCAAACCATCGAAGACTGTAAGGTGTATGTCACATACAAACACAGACACTGTCGAACGGCAAAGAGGGAAGAAGAAGAAGAAGAAGAAGAAGAAGAGAAGGAGGAGGAGGAGGAGGAGGAGGGACAAGTTCTGCCGGCCATCTTTTAACAAACCCGGCGTGGAGAGCTTCCGGTTCCGTCTTTTTACTTTTAACACTCCGACACAGAGAATCCACCAAACACACCGATTACTGATCCGCCGTCCGGAGGAGAGTCCGGGTCCGGCTGTTCCGGGTCCGGCTGTTCCGGGGACGAGCGACGGACGGAGAGGAGATGACGACGGGATGGAAACAGGTGATTAAAGTGCCAGAAGAAGAGAAGGTTCACCGTCTAGTCTGTTATTGGAGGAGAACGTGTGCGAGTTCTCCCAGAGGTTCTACTAAATACTGTCCATCCTTTGGCATGTGACTGGACGCTGGAGGAGACGGAGGCCGGTTCCGGAACATGTTCCCAGAAGTCCAGCGGAACCAGACGATCCAGTCAGAGAGGAGTCTCCGCTCTGGACCCAACGTGTCCGACCCAGAGGAGGCCTCCGAGCTCCGTCCTCCGGTCCTGGTCCCGGTTCCGGGGGCGTCGGAGGCTCGGCGGTTCTGATACCTGATCGTCAGGATGTGAAGGTTGAACCCAAAGAGGCACCTGGAGGAGAACCAGACGGAGACGGTCAGACTTCTGGAATAAAACCCGTTTGGTTTCATCAAACGGTCCGTCTGTGGTTTAACAGAACATCAGAGTTTAGTTAAAAAAAACAGATAATTAATAAAAAGAGTTGATTTTAATGTTAATCATTAAAAACAGAACAAACACAGAAACAGCAGTTTGTTCTTCTATCAGGTCTAAACGACACATTAAACCTAATTAAATATAATATTTACCTTTTTAAAGACAAATTATAAATTTATCGTCATTTTCACAAAATTGTTTGTGTTGATAAATTACAGTAAAATTATAATAATATATCAAATAATATAAATATAATAATAATAATAATACTAATAATAAATAATTTACACTGGTAAAAACAGACTAACTGTAAAAATGAAAGATCAACATCAAAAAGCTGTAATTTATAAATGGCTTTTTTTATTTTTTATTATTTTTTACAATGTTTGACCACAAATCACAGTTTACTGTATTTAAAGCAGCAAAATATATTATTGTTATTATCTTACAGATATTTGCAGTTTTTTGGAGGAAAATTCCGTCGATGAAGGAGTAAAGAACGAAAGAATTTCATTTATTTAACAGATTTTCCTGCTTTTGTCGATAATATCGAGTAAAATCACAGAAAAAAAAGTTTGAATGAATATGTGGACTGTAAAGAGCAAAACTGTGAATAATCTGTAATTTATAAATTAGAATGTTTGACCATAACAATACATATTTTTTAAAACTGTTTTTCAATCAGCTTAAACTATTAAATATTATTTTACAGATATTTGCCA
>NW_007578601.1:19706-33669 GCF_000690725.1 Stegastes partitus
CGGCTCCTCGTCTCTTCCCGCCGGCTGTAAATCTTCAACTTTCTATTTGCAGACTTCTTCACGTCCAATCTCCTGTGAATCCTTCTGTCCTCCACCTCCGCCTCACTTTTCATTTTCTCTCCTTTATCCCTCCATCTCCTCTCGTCGATAACTGTCTCGGGGCTCAGTGACTCATCTGTTCTTCTTCGGTTTGTTTGCTTCTTTTCTCATTTTTCTTCTTCTTCTTCTCCTTCTTCCCACCAACTAAATATACTAAGTCCATAATCCTCCCTTCTGTCTCTCCTCCGCTGTGCTTCTTCCTCCACCGACTGTAAATCTGTCCGTCTGTCCCTCCGCCTCCCTTTCAGATGGAGATTAAAACACGGCTTTGTTTTATTTTAGGTTTATGAAGCCACTGGCGATGTTACGCCGCAAATTATATTCAAAGGGCTGCAAAAATAGATAGGAGGAAACAGCCGAGCCGGCGTTTCTGTTAATGCACCAGATTTAAAACCCAGAGCAGAACTTTACATTTAAATCACCTTCTAACGCGACGGTTCTGATGGTGAGGTTGTGACGCTGTTTCTGGGTCAGACGGACTTCAAGGTTCTACTGAGCAACAAGGGGGATTATTAAAGACCTTCAGGAGCAGTTCAGATCACCTGGATGAGCTCCTCTGTTCTGTTTAATCACAGACGAATCTGGAAATAAAAGCCCACTTGGACCGGGTTTAGAAAAGACCAACTAATGAACTCTCAGGGCGTGAATATGAAACTATTTAAAGCTCTGAGTGCTCTTGAACTGGAATCAGTAGCACTTCATTGGTATTATCGGAGCTGAACTGAAGCCAGATGAAAGATAAAAGTTTATCAAACTGCATCTAAAACTCAAAGGTTCTAAACTGTGTCCAAACGTAATCTCTGTTGAACAGCAGGTACCGGTAAGGACCCGCTAACGGCATCCTACAGTGAAGCACGGCGGTGGCAGCATCATGCTGCTGAAACAAAGAGACCGTTAAGACCTGAAAGAATACAGAGAATACAGAGAAGAAAACCTGCTGTAGCCTGTAAAGACCTGACGATAACACAACGACTGAAATAAAACAGATAAAACAACACCGGAGGGACGTTAACCTGCTACAGAACATCCTGGAGAAGAAGCTCAAAGACGCAAAAGAAGCTTCGACAAACGTGAGTTCTGATTCGTAATAGATTTGCACAAACTCTCTGCATGTTCACGGTGTCGTCGTGGGCTACTGGGTGACCAATAATCGCCATTTGATCAATTTAAAATCAAATTTGCAGCACAATTAAACACGGCTGACCTGCTAACTTTTGGGTCCCGATCGATCCTGATTCATAAGTCACGTAACATTTGGTAATTGCTGACCCTGATTCACAGACGTTCCCTCGATAATAAACACTTCAAGTACATTAAAGTTGCTAAAATCAATATAATGTAAATGTATTCTCTACATAGAGCAGCTGCAGTACCTGGCAGTTCCACCAGGTGGAGCCTCTTCCTGTTTAAGAGACCAGAGGAGGCGCCACTCAGACTAAACAGCAGAGAGCATTGTGGGAGTTTAGCAGCAACAGGGAGGTTCATGACCTCCAGCCTTTTCTACATTTATTTAGATTTTATTCGGTTCTTTAGCGTCTGCTGACTAAAACAGCAACAAGACAAACGACCGCGACACCTGATCGGTATTATCAGTAGATTGCCGATTGATCATTATCCAGACGTTCCCTGATGTCCTGCCACATGTCCACCTCTACAGCACCTGTGAGACGTAAACAACAGATGAGGCTGAAACCTGAACCCTGAATCTGACTTCCTGTGGCTCCACTGTAAACAGGACGTAGCCTTGATGCTACATGCTAATCATGCCCCACAGAGGACAGACTTCTCGGTGGCTAAATGAACACATCCTCCTGCTCCTGTGAAGCCTTCCTGCTTTTCTAATCTTTGTTTTCTACTCCGGCACCTTCGGCAGCAGCAGCAGCAGCGTCTGAGCTCCCAGCGGGACCACACCGGTGTGAACGCATGAAAGCAAGCGGCAGCATCCTTATATTTTCCCTGGATACATGAGGGTAAAAATAAAAGCCCGAGACTCCGCGGCGGCGTCCTGTGTGGCCACCAGGGGTCACTGTGGCTCCGCGTCGGTTCAGCCCTGCCGCTCGGCGCCAGGCCCGGATAATAAAAGCACTGTGAGTGATGCCTCGTGGCTTCGCAGAGCTCCCTGTGATGATATCTGCTCCCTCCCTCCCTGTTTGTGGTAATCGTGGCGGGGACGGTGGGATGGCATTAGAATGAGCTCGCATGTGTCGGAGTGATGCCAAATTATCTGTGGAATCAGGGTTCAGGCTGCGGCACTACGTACCAGAACCGCAGCGGAGCTCCTCAGCCATGCAGGTCGGAATAAAGCCGAGAGCTGCGTTAAATAAAAAAAAAAGAAAAGCAGCTGGACTTTTCTTTCTTGGTTATTGAAGATGTTTCACCTCAATTTTCACCTCCCGTCCGCCGCCCATCAGCTCCTCAGAACTGAAGACGAGTCTTTGATCAGAGGTGAAACGTCTTCGAGAAGTCCAGCTTTCTTTTCACTGGAGCTGCTGCAGCACAACTCCTGCAACACGCTCATCTGCAGAGCTGTTCACGGCGTCCGCATCACTTTATCAGAGAAAACAAGGCAGACAGCTGCAGTTTTAGCTAAAGTACCTGGACTGTACCAGCTGCCTGTGTTCACCCAACGTCCAAATCCAGCATGGACATGTTTACTGAGGATACAGAGACGGGTAATCAAGGTAGAATACGGAACATTTACACATTGAAAGATCCATCGTTGGATATTTGGTTCAGGTTTCCGACATCACTCAGACCTGCAGAAATCCATCATCTCATTAATCATCATTTTGGTCGACGGATGACCGAATAAACACCAAACGATGCGTCAGAGACTTACACTGTAAATAAAACATGGATGAAACCAGCGCGTCGTCTCGACTGGCTTGTGGATTTATTATGTTAAAGCTCTGAGTTCAGAATTTGGTCGTCTTGGTTTTTGAAACGTGAGAGGTAGCTTCTACCTAAATCACATCCTGTTTTATCGTCTGTTTTCAGTAAATACGACCATAACTTACTGAACAAACACCACGTTGTGTTAAGAGAGGCTCAAAACTAGCGATTAAGTCCATCAACTTATTAGGAAAATGTTCACTGAGGCAGCAAATTAAAGCAGAAGGCGGCTCATTTTTCTCACTGGCTTCGTCGCCCCCTGCTGGACAATAGAAAGACTGCAGGTTTAAGGCACTTCCTGGTTTCACACCTGGGAGCTACGTCCACCTATCAAGAACCACCTAAGATCAGAGAGCACCGCAGAAAGAAGACAAAGAAACAGATGAAGTAGCTAGCTAGCTAGCTAGCTCGCTAACCACTACTGTTTAGTTCATTCTGTTATTTTTATTTATTTATTGTATGAATCTCAATTATTCCGACAACAGCTTAGGTCGTCCCCACAACTGCCCAATAGCGTTAGCCGTGGTAGCTGTACAGGAAGTCAAATGCTCAAATGCTAAATTAGCATTTAGCAGGAGCTAATGCTACCTGCAGCTTTTTCATTGGAACAAAACGACAGGATGTGACCTTTCACACGTTAACTCGGTCGTGGTGGTGAAGACAACAACGACGCCGTGACCCCAGGCTGCTTCGCAACGTCATCAAACTGCACCTTGTGCTAGCGTTAGCGTCACCGATAGACCCCCAGCGATAGAAAATACACAACTGATCCCAACAAGAGCCTAAAGCTGCCATAAAAAGGACGTTAATGCGACATAACGACAAACTGTTGGTTGTGTCGAACCACCAGAACCACAGCATTTCTTCCTGTTTCTGAGCTCTGCTGCAGGTTCGGTTCTTGAGCTGTGGTGAGATGTGGAAACCGTGACGGCCACATCGTTTGCTTCCCGACCAAATGTGCCTTTGTTCTCTGTAAACGGAGGTTCTGTCATCCTGGAAGAAGCCCGTCCCGACAGGGCCGGAACCACTCAGTACAACTCAGCATTGATCTGCAGCGATTATTCCTTTTTAAACGGACAACTGGACCCAAACTGGTGCCGGCAGAGTGCCCCACCGACACCATCTGACGGACATAAGCGTGCCAGGACCGGTTGTGCTGAAGCTGGATTTATGAAAATGTGCCGACACCAGGCTGGAATTTTTAATCACCAAAGTGATGCGGAAGCAGTTTGCGGCACAAATGCACACGCGGCGCGTTTCGTGTTGTCGATGCGGCGAGCCGGGTCGGCCGGCCGGCGCACGGCAGCTCGGCTCATTTGGGTCGGAGGGGAAGCAGGTGCGTGGAGATTACCTCTGTTTGTGTGTGTGTGTGATGGATATTAAACCCACAACAAATGGCCCGAGGGCAGCCGAGATTACTTCCAATGGAAAAAAAAATAACCCCACATGTGCACCGCTGTGTGTGTGTGTGTGTGTGTGTGTGTGTGTGTGTACATGTGATGAAATGTGTGTTTTTAGGTGTGTTATCACGGGAGGAGGGATGCTACCACGCTCAGATAAAAGGAGGAGGGATGGTGGGATGATGGATGGATGAAGGGAGGACCAGGAGGGGAGGATGGAGTCCACGCATGGAGGAGAGAATACATCATAAGCATTGGGTATGAGAGGACCGAGGGGAGGGAAGGAGGCGGAAAACCAAGGAGGAAGAAATATTTCTCTGCTGGTTATTAAAGAAATTGGAGCCATAATATAATCGGTGGACGTTTATGTATCCCCACCAGCGTCTGTTTGCGTCTCTGCAGCTCTAACGTCGCCTGTGAGAGTCTGTTGGCGTCTTGTTGGACCGATTCAGCTCNTGCCACGTTTTGAAAGAAAATTATTAACGAATGCACAACGATAAATATTTAAAAATTGTTATTAATTAAAAGGAAACTTTGTTTTGTTAAATTACAAACAAAACAAAACAAAAAAATCTTTGAAATGACAGAAACCAAAGTCAGTTTACAAGACAAATAAATAAATGTTCATTAGTTTATTCAAAGTGTTTGGAAAATTACACAATAACAAAAAATTACATTCGAAGCCTAAAGGCAGCGAATAAAACAGGAAGTCGGAGGTTTTATTCTGAAATAAAGACTTAAAGCAGCAAAGTGGAAGCAGCTTTAAATGTGGAGGCAGGAGGAGAGGATTTCACTTTTAACTGAAAAGTTCTCTGCAGCCGTTTAGACTAAAACTTTGTTGGTTTGTATAAAATCTACAAGAAAATAAACCGAAGACGAAGCAGCAGAATCAATGTGTTTTATTTTCACTTCTACGTGACAAATCTTGATTTAAATTTAATTTCCTGAATAATCGAAGCCCAACGAAACAAAAAAAACACAAAATTAGTTCCTCTGTTTGCTTTATTTCTGCTCCTGTTTCCGTTCCTCTGCTGTATTTATAGATTCACATTTCTTTGTTGTTGTTGTTGTTTTTTTTCCTGCACGCTCGAGACTTCCCAGTTTATTTACAAAAGGAAAGCGATCCTCCCCCGGCTGGAGGGAACCAGGCGGCGGCCCACGGGCCTCAGCAGGTCGCCGCTCGGCGCCGCTGACTCACAGCTTCTAGTTTCTGCTCCCCCACAACCTCTGGACTGGAAATGCAGAATAAGAGCTTCCAAAAAAACGTTCTGCGTCTCCAGCAGGGGGCGCCGGACTCACAGCAAGACAACAAACTGTGATTAAACCATGAAAACTGCTCAGAGGAAGTCATTTAACAAAATAAAATGGACCAGAAGAGGCAGCAGTGCTCATAAACACGTCATCCATAGAACATCTCCAACCGCCTGCTCTGATTATATTTTTATTATTATTATTCCACAATCTGACTTTATAAGCGCATAATTTAAATGCAAACTCCATTTAGGCCGGCCCTGTTTTACATTTACAAATGGATTCATTAAAAGTAAACGTCCTCCAGGTCCGTAATTAATCACACGGCGCCGCCGAGAGAGAAAAAAATGCAGCGTTCTGTGCAAAGATGTGAGAATCAGAAGCTTTAGAGCGACGACGCTGCCGAGCGAGAGGACGTGATGGAGGCAGGAGACGAGAAAAACGTGAACAAAGGTCTGAATGGACGAGTTGGAGCTGAATAAACGAGCTGAAGGCTGAGCTAAAGTGTAAAGTTTAGCAGCGCAGACGGGTCAAAACCTGATATTTGCTCAAAGTTCTGCATAAAAAGTCAAAGTTGTGATTTAAGCCGCAGCTAATGTCAGAGAAATAAGAAAACACGACGTCTTCAGTCTGATGTTTGGATCGTGCAGCAGAACAACGAAGATAAATCTCAACGTGTCCTGTGAAGGTTTTCTGGGGTTTAGCTGAAGCAGATTCAAGAAACGACTTTTATGAGACGACAGAGGAAAAAGAGGAAAAAGAGGAAGGAAGGGCGACAGAGGGGAGGACGGAAGAGTTTATCGGAGCCGAGGAGACGTTTTAGCTGCTACAACGCAGAAAATCCACAAATTCAAAGTGTTGTGATGCCCAGAGGGAGCAGCAGGGGGCGCTGCACAGCTACCACACACGTCTCTGGGAGCTTTAATTAAAACAGATTAGAGACGCTGCAGAGGTGATCCCTGTTTCAGGTTTCATCGCCGCTCTAATTAGATTTTCATGTAAATCCGTTTGCTGCTGCTTCCTCAAACCGACGCTGATGAATCGTCAGAAATGAAACGAGACGAGAAACCAGCTTAGATGTGAATCCGTCTGGTTCAGCAGCCATGAAGAGCTTCTGCTAAAGCTAGCGTCTGTCAGAGAGTCTCACCTCCGTCCAGCCTCGTCTCCCTCCAGCGCTGTGAAGCTGAATGTAGGAAATCTGGAAACACACAAAGATCACAACAAGAAGAGATTAGAGATCACACATCTGTTTGTGTGTCCGTCTGACAACAGAGTGAAACAAAAACACACCGACAGACTGACGGACAAGCGGAGAGTAAAGAACGAGACGCTGAAGCACAGAAAGGAAACGAAGCTGTCACAAAGAGACACAAAACGACAAAGCTGAGACAAAGTGACGCAAACGAAACACGAAACTACAACAAACAAGACGCAAAACAACACAAAGAAGACAGAAAACGACAAAAAAGAAACAAAACGACACAAATGAAGCACAAAATGACACAAACATGACATGAAAACTATATAAACAAGACACAAAAATGACATAAAGCAAAAGAAAATGACACAAACGAGACACAAATTGAAACAAACAAGACAGAAAATGATACAAAAAACACACAAAAACAACAAAAACACGTCATGAACAAGATGCAAAATGACCAAAATGAAACAAAATTGCACAGATTAGACACAAAATGATAAAAAACAGACGAGATCGAAACGACAAAAGTTAAACACAAAACATGACAAAACGAGACACAAATGAAAACAAGAAATAAAAACGAGACGCAAAATTATAAAAACAAGTCACATGACGACAGTTAACGTCGACCTCTGATATAAATACTAGGGGGCGGGACTTTAACGCTTTAATTAATTAATTACAACAACTGCTATCCAGGACTGCTAGCGCTAACGGCTCCGGTGGTTCCTNGAGTTAAAACCACATTTAGCCATTTAAAGGTGCAACATCTCCACAATAAGGAGTGAGATCACCACAAAAACTCAAGTTTGACTCATAACGACGCCAAATTACGACAAGAAGAGACGAAGATCAAGACGAAAAGATGAAAAACGACAAGTTGGTGTAGTCTGCTCTGACTCAAAACGCTGAGTCATTTCTGACATATTGAGTCAATTCAAGCAGTTTTCAGTCACTCTGGACCAGCTTTAGCCACCGATAGGTGCAGCATCTCCACAAAAACACACAAAATCACCACAAAACCACCTCGTAAAGACGCCAAAGTACTACAAGAAGACACAAAAATCAAGATGAAAAACCACCAAGTGTACATCGTCTGCTCTTCACATGTTTTTATTCACATGCATGTCGAGCTGTTCTGCACCACGGAGCTCCTCCACCGTAGTCCTGCTCAGGTGAACCTTCCTGCTCCCTCCACCGCCCATTTCAACGTGTCTGCTGGTGCACCAGTTTACATCTGTTGGTCCTGAATGTAACTGAGGCTCAGCAGCGCCGCCGCCGGTCTGGACTTCCTCCTGCGACGAGGAAGACTTTCTGAATTCGCCACGGCTCTGATTCACCTCCGACCGGCAGCAGGAGTCGGATTTAGCTTCTCAGAAACTGAAATAATTAAAACCGATGAGCGCGACGGCTCTGATTCATCCCAGAGCATCACCTGCTTCTGAACGATCAGAGGAACACCTGAGCTGTTGGTTAGTGCTGCTGAGACGGACTTCAGAGACCAGAACCGACGTCCTGGAGCCTGAACATGGGCTCAGACTGGACAACAACGTTCTGTGAATGTTCACCATTAAACCCTTTGTTTTCATCGTGTCTGTGTGATTTAGGTGTTGCAGAGAGCCGACCCTCCTCCTCGTGTTCAGCCGGACTCCGGTACCTGTTCTTTGGTGTTCGTGCTGCGTTCAGGTGCGTGTTTCACGGCCGAGTCGCTGCTCGGCGATGCGGACCGATGAAGTCGGTGAGCTCGGTTTGCTGAAGCAAAGAAAAGAAAACTTCACATGAAACTCTGTCTGTCGTCCGGCGGCACCGCGTTCAGCCCGGTCCATGTTTTATAGCATAAAGTATAAAAAGAAGAAACAGCCGAACGGGTGTCGTGTCCAGAACAGAACAGTCGGACCGGCTGGTACCAGCTCCACAGTCCGGCTTCGCTCTGAGTAGAGATCAAACTTTAACTCACTGGTTCTGACCAAAACCCGTTTCTGAACCAGTCGATGACAAACTAAACGAGTCCTCGTTGGTTGAACACGACTAGTTGTTGTTTAAAACTATTTAAAACTGGTTTTGATTTGTTTTGGAAAAGTTTGAGTTACTTCGAACCATGATTTACCTGAACAGGTTTAGTCCTTTAAACCCTTTTGAGTCATTCTGGACCAGCTTTAGTCATTTACAGGTGCAACATCAAAACATCAAAACACGCAAANCATCAAAACACGCAAAACCGCCATGAAAAAATAAAAACCCACGAGTTAAAACCACATTTAGCCATTTAAAGGTGCAAAATCTCCACAATAAGGAGTGAGATCACCACAAAGACTGAAAACCGCCTCAAAAAGACGCCAAATTACTGCAAGAAGAGACGAAAACCAAGACAAAAATGTACAAAACTGCCGTGAAAAGATGAAAAACCACCACGGAAAGGTACAGAACCGGCATCAGAAGTTGCAGAACCACCAGTTAACACCACTATCAGCCATTTATAGGCGCAACATCTTCACAAAGACCCAAAACCGCCTCAAAAAGACGCCAAATTACTGCAAGAAGAGACGAAAATCAAGACCAAAATGTACAAAACTGCCGTGAAAAGATGAAAAATCACCACGGAAAGGTACAGAACCGGCATCAAAAGTTGCAGAACCACGAGCTGATGTGGTTCTATTTCCAGAACACTGATTTCAAAGCTGCAGACACTAACTATTCTGCTGAGTCAGATCTTATTTCAGCCCAACAGGCTGCAGGTGGAACATTTGCCAGAAACCTGCACCTGAAACCCTCTGACCCGGCTGGAGGAAGCGTCCAACCATCTGGGTCCTGATTGGCCCGTTTCTCCTGCAGCTACTCACCAATGACAGGAGCGCTCCTCGGCGTCCGGGGGAGTCGGGCTCCAGGCACCAGCAACAAATAAAAAACGGGGGTGGGGAGGTGGAGTATTGGTTTGGTGGCTTCGTGGGAGTGATGACAGTTTCTTGTGTGTTATTGGGAGATGGCGTCGTCGTCGTGGGCGGGGTTTAAGTCCACTACGGTGGTCCCTCGAAGCGAAGCCCCGCCCATCCCGTCCGAGGACGACGGCTGCGAGTTCTTATTGGCGCCTCCACCTGCGGAGCGACGACACGGGTCAGACACGAGCAGCCGGCACCACGAGGACGGCCTCAGGTCAGTTAGCCTCACCTTGTCCCGCCGAGGAGGAGGACGGCGGCAGAGCGAGGATGTTGGCTCCGCCCCCCCCGCCCCCGCCGCCGCCCCCTCCTCCGTTGGTCTGCGAGCAGACGTTGGCGTGGCGGGCGGCGGCCTTCTGCTTGTAGTGGTTGCTGTGCAGCTTGTACTTCATCAGCAGGATGAAGATGAAGACGAGGACGGAGGCCACGATGATGCCGCCGATGATGATGATCATGGTGCCGCCGAGGAACTGCAGGAACACGAGAGGGTCAGTCAGGGGGCGGAGCCTCGGTTAACCAATCACTGACATGTTTAAGGACTCACGCCTGAACTTAAATGAGGACAAGAGCCACAGAAAGGTAAACCAGCTGTAGAGTCTGGATGTTGGTTGTCAGTTAGTGGTCTCCTCTGGAGCTCCATCAGATCTAAACTAAACGGTTAAACTCTGGTTAACCAGGAGGTGGTTTGATGCCACTGATCTCCAGTTTTAGTCGTTTAGAGGGATTTTGGGACCAATTCTAGTCATTTTCAACAATTTCTCAGTCATTTTGGAAAAATGTGAATAATTTTCTACCACTTCTAGGAACTAAATGTTTTTTTTCTTCACATTTGTTATTGTATGATTAGGATTATATTATTATTATTATTATTATCAATTTTTCTTTCATTTTGAATCAGTTTTCATTGTTTTAAATAACTTTTTTGGAATTTTTTCCACTTTTTTTTTTTTACTACTTTTAAAAATTTTAACTTTTTTTTCCCCATGTTTTCACTTATTAAGAAAATGTGGAATTTTGTGACTAATTTTCAGTTTTTATTATTTTTCAATGATTTTGCCGACATTAAAATAACAATAATAATACATTTTCGACCAATTTTAGCGATTTGAACATTTTTTTTCATAAATATTATGATATTATTATGATTATTATAATTATTATGAACCATTTTTGAGTCATTTTGGATCAGTTTGCATGATTTTAAATGTTTTTTTCCGTTTAAAAAAATCATTTTAAACCACTTTCAATCATTAAAAAAACTAAAAATAAATTCATTATTTTTAAGAAAATGTGGAATTTTTATTTTCATCTATTTCACCATTATTAAAAAAAGAAAAGAATGATTTTCAACCACTTGTAGCAATTTAAACATTTTTTCATAATTATTATATTATTATTATGAGACTTATTATTATTATGAACCATTGTTGAGTCATTTTATTATTTTAAACTATTTTTCCGCAATTTAAAAAAACAAAACAAAAAACGGAATAATTTTCAACCACTTTTAGTCATTTAAATAATTTTTTGTAATTGTTTTGAAAATGTGGAATCACTATGATCCATTTTGGATCAGTTTTTTAAAAATCATTTTTAAACTATTTTACTGTCATTTTTTTTGTAAAATTTGAATAATTTTCAAACACTAAATTTTAGTCAAGTCCACCAGCTGCTGAGTCATTCTGGACCACACCTCATTTCAAACTCCAATAAGTTTCAGAAGCTGCTCACAGTTTATCTGAATGTATGAAAAGCAGGACATGATCTAATTAATTTGTAGTAAACGGAGACACGTGGTGGCTGAAAGACTCGGAGAACAAGTCGTCCTCTAGTCCTGAGAACTGGTCCTTTAAGGTGCAGGATTCCCTGCAGACAGGTGTGACGCCCTCACCTGGTCTCGGATGGAGTGGCAGCGTCCGTATTCGCTGTCCGTGGTGAAGGACACGCAGCCCACCAGCTTGGTTCCGGTCAGAGCCGTGATGCCGTCGTCGTACACGGCCAGAACGCAGAGCTCGTAGTCTCTGGAGGACGCCAGGTCGCTGAGCAGGAAGTACTTATGGTTGGCAGGAATCATCCTGAACGGGACGAGAACAGAGAGAGAAGAACTGAGGTTCTGATTCTGCAGTGACCAGAGTGAAGTCCACAGAGGAGGGTCCAGATTTCTGAGCCTCAGAACTTCATCAGTACAGCAGATAGACACATGACATTTAGGAGGAAGAACACATCTGGGTTCTGGTAGAACCTGACACCAGATCAGTTCTACATCCATCCAGGTGTCTCAGTCTGAACACTGGACCTGGTTCTGATCCAGAATGAGACTCACAACCACAGAAAGGAGAAAAAACTGTCCTGAAGAGACGTAAAACAACATGAATGAGACACGAAACTGCGAAAATGAAGCAAAATGACCAAAAATTCAGTAAAAATGTAAAGATTGGACACAAACGAGACACAAAAATTAGACAAACAACACAAAACTAGAAAAAAGACAAAATCAGACAAACAAAATGACAAAATTTCAGCAAAACATTAAAAATTAGACACAAAGGAGGTTCAAAATCACTCTGCACCATTATTATTATTATTATTATTATCGTTATTATTGTTATTATTGTTACTACAAAAGTGTCTTTAAATGGTTCAAACATGTGGCGTTCCTCAGGGCTCCATTCTGGGGCCTCCACTCTTCAATCTGCTTCCTTTAGGCCAAATTATACAAATAATGAAGGAGATACTCATTCATTCAATCATTTATACCAGTTTTAGTCATTTTAAACACACTTTGAGTCATCTGGACAGGTTTTAGTTCTCGTTGCTTTGAAAAAAAAAAAAGTGGTAACTTAAACCTGTTTATTTATTTAAACCAGTTTTATGAACTTCAAACACTTTATTGAGTCGTTTGCACCAGTTTCAGACCATTTTAAAGCCATTTCTGAGTCATTTTGGACATTTTTTGAGTATTTTTTGAAACTTTTGAGTCACGTTGAACCCGTTTTTAGTTGTCAGTGGTTTCAGCGTTTTTAGGTCAGTTTTGACAAAGACAAGTTTTTTGAATCATTGATTCACACAAATGTGTTTTTAGCTCCGGTTGTTTTTGAAGTCCAGCTGATGTTTGAACAGAAACCTGGAGCGTCTGAAGCTGCATCGAGGTAAACAACCATCGACCACCGTCAGTGTTTCAGCTGAAGCCTCCTGATACAAACAAATATCCTGACATCTGTTGTTTACTCGGAGGCGGCTGAACTTCCTCTCTCTGCTTCCTGCATCACATTCGTCTCTTTTATCAAACTGACCAAACAGTGCAGACAAAGTGTTTTCAGCCTCCATCACGCAGACCGTCCAGGCTTCTGCATCGGCTCAGGAGCTCTGCACAGATCTGATACGCTGCCAGAGGAGACGAGGAGTTTTTCCAGCCGTACACAAGATTGAAGTTGAAGTGGAAAATTGAAGTGGAGCGAAAATATACAAGAGACGGACGGACGGAGCGAGGAGAGACTTTCAATTGTCTGCTTGGAAATCAAAGGCTGCACGGCGGAGCGAGATGAAAGACGAGGAGGAGAGAGAATGTGGAGGAGGGAGAAGGTGAAGAAACGTGAGAGTGGAGGAAGAAGAGGAACAAACAGAACCTGGACAAAGAGAAAGTTTACATCCTTCAGGAGAGACGAGTGTTTGCTCACCGGACAGAAACCGACGAGCAAAATAATCTGGAGGTGAAACAGAGTCGCTGAGGTCTGAGTGACGTCTTGTTTTAACGCCACAATAACACGAGACCCAGAAAAGGCCCCAAACCCAACAAAAGATGAAGATCAGACGTTCACCGATAGACGAGCATCATTTAATAACGAGAACCCGACAGGTGAAGCCTTGTTTAGTCTGTCTCTTCATTAAAGACACATTTGTAGGACTTCATTAAATGGAAGTCAGTGCTGGTTTGATAGATGGACGAGTTTAATGCTGGACTCACTGATGATTAAACACACGGAGCTCCTTCGCTCATATTTATCATCAGCTGCCACCAAACTCTGCTGCTAGCAGGTTGTTGTTGCTTCTTTTGAAAAGGACGACGTGCAAAAAACGGAAAACGAGGCGAAATCTGTTTTTTTTTTAATTGTGTCATTTTGTCTCTTGTTTCATTTCTGGTTTTTGATGTTTGTTGTCTTGTTTGTGTCATTTTGTTTGTGCCA
>NW_007578601.1:34191-36482 GCF_000690725.1 Stegastes partitus
TCATCATGACGCTGCCACCGCCGTGCTTCATCATGATGCTGCCACCGCCGTGCTTCATCATGACGCTGCAACCGCCGTGCTTCATCATGATGCTGCCACCGCCGTGCTTCAAAACTGCCTTAAATGGGCAGAAACTCTGATTCGGGGGTCGTTCCTGTAAATCTGCACCGAGACCTGTGCTGACAAGTGTCGCCTCAAAATGCTCAGAAGACATAAAAATAAGAAACGCCAATCAAACATGTTCTGTCTGGGACTAACATACATGAAGGTAAGAATGAATCTCACATGTATGACAACGTGATCCCTGCTTCGGCTGCTTGGCTTCGTCACAGCCGCTGAGGTTTTACCTTCAGAACTCCTGGAACTGAGCTGGAGGAGAATTTTTTAAACAAACCCCCCGTATGGAATGTTAACTACGCGCCACCCTTAAGATGATGGAGGGCCTGCTGGGATTCCTCACACTAATTTGAGAGCAGATAGTGATGGAGGAACAGCTTGTAAAAGAGAAGAGAACAAAGGCGAGGCAGCGAGGAGACGGAGATGTTATCGATGGAATGATAATTGAGCGGAGGAACATGGGCGCCGTGAACCAGGCCACCCTCCGAGATTACCGCCAGCGCCGGACGCACTCGTTTATCACCAACACACAAAAGGCTGCGGCGGCGGCGGCGACTTCCTGCAGCAGCACGGGGATGCTTTATGAATCCCTGAGGGGGGATCGTGTTGCTGCAGCGGCGACGAGACAAAATGACCCCTAATACCCGGAAAATTAAATAAATGATGGGCTGGGATGCACGGCGGGGCTCAGCGCGGGTTCCTGCAGCGTTCCCTTAATGTTTTACAGCGCGAGCGTTACCTGGAATGACAAGTCCATCGAGGACAATCGCCGACTCATTCTCACTGTTTGCTTTGGTCTCAGTTCCGGATGCAAATTTTAAACAGTTTTCCTGACTGATTGTTGGCAGTTAAGGAAACTGCTTCTTATTATGGACGCGTTTGATTGCTTCAACAGTCGGATGCTAAAAACGCTGCCCGACTGCCTGAAAGCCTCCTAAATCTTTGGAATAGCGCCGATGCTAAACGTAGCAGAAGTTATGAGCTATGAAATGTAAACATATTAGCACTGATGTGGCCTTTAAAGTATTAGCATTAGCATGTTTGAGATCGATTCTAAATTGTCCGTAGGTGTGAATGTGAGTGTGCTTGGTTGTCTGTCTCTAAGTGTAGCCCTGTGATAGACTGGTTACCTGTCCAGGTGAACCTGCCTTCACCCTGAGTCAGCTGGGATAGGCTCCGCCCCCCATGACCCTGGTGAGGATGAAGGTGTAGAGATGATGGATGGATGTTTGAGATCCAGACTCTAATCCTCAGCTGGACTGAGGTCTGGACTCTGACTGGGCCTCCAGAACTTCACCTTGTTGTCTTCAAACCATTTCTGTGGAGCTTTGGCTGTTTGCTTCAGCTCATTGATGGAAACCAAGTCTTCTCCAGTTCTCAGTTCACCACCGTGCTTCATCATGACGCTGCCTTCACGTCTTATTTTTGTTTATTTATGAAATTGTGTTTCTCGTTTCATTTATTGTTTTGTTGTTTTGTGTCCTTTGTGTTGTTTTGCATCTTGTTCATGTCTCTCATTGTGTCCTATTCGTGTCACTTTGTGTCCTGTTTGTCTGTATTTGGGTTCAACTGTGAAATGTTGTCATTTTTTTCTCTTTTTTTCTGGCTTTTGATGCTTTGTGTCCTGTTTTAGTCTTTCTACGTCTCATTTGTCTTCTTTTGTGTCCCGTGTCCTTGGTGTTGTATTCCAGTGTCTAGCTCCTGTTTAACTGTCTCTAATAGTGAGAACAGAGGAACCGCTGGCTGCACACTGCCCCACTTTGTGTATTTCTATATAAAGGCAGCGTTTTAAAGCAGCGGCTGGTAGCAAACACTCGTCCAATCACCCCAAACGAACCAGCGTGTAAACATGCACCGGTGCTGCTTTCATTTAAAGGTTAATGCAGCCTCAGAAAGCCCAGACAGACTGGAACTCCTGCTGTATTTATGATTACGGTCACGGAAACAGCCAGGGAGACGTTTTCATTTGTATCTCTGTACAGATGTGTGTGTCCTTTATCCCAGCGCACCTGTGGGCCTCATCTATTATTCAGGTGTCAGGTGTTGCGGGGTTCCTTCTATTTATCAGCGCCGGAGCAGAGGTGACGAGACCACGACTGGAATTATAAAGCGTCCGCTGACCTGCAGGCGTTTGTGTGTTTCTGAGTGTTTCAGGCCAAAACGGGAAGATAAAG
>NW_007578601.1:37440-55983 GCF_000690725.1 Stegastes partitus
CAGACCAGACCGGTGGCTTCTCTCGGTGCTGCAGGGCTCCGGTCAGGCCATCGGTTAGCGGACGCCTCCGGCTGCCTCTTCCTGCTCAGACGGAGTAAACACAGCTCAGTGCTGCTACTGCTGCAGGTGAAGCTGAGTGTTGGAGTCGTGTTGGAGTCGTGTTGGAGTCGTGGTGGAGTCGTGTCGGAGCCCCGAGGCTCCGGCGGCTCCACAACTTCACACAGCAAACAGCGTCGGAGGCTTTCCTCCCCGTGAGGCTCACAGAGCACAAAGAGACAGAAATTAGCTCTAATTAATACATTCAGAGGACAAATCCAGCCAGGAGGGACTTTACTCAGCAGCCGGCTCTTTAAATAATGATTCATGAACCAGAGTGGATGTTGAGCTGCTCTGCTGCTGCTGAGCTCCTCCAACCTCCTCCAAGGTGGACTTCTGATTTCCTTTGTTGGGCAAGACGTCGGTACAGATTCTGGCCTCTTTCATTCTCACAGTTTCATCATTATTAACAGTATTCAGGTACATTTAAGGGCTTATTCACCTGTTTAAGGGTCTTTCTGTGACTTTAGACGTCAGAAGCTGCAGATCAGGAGCCTGACGTTCACCAGTCATCACAGGAACGGCTGTTTAGCTCAGCTTCTGTCATTTATGTTGTGTTGTGTTGCTGCAGAGGAGTTTTGTGTCCTCTGTGTTGTTTTGTTGTTTTATTTGTGTCATTCTGTGTCTTGTTTTTGTCGTTTTATGTCTCGTTTGTTTGTTTTTTGCGTCGTTTTGTGTCATTTTGTCTCCTGTTTATGTTGTTTTGTGTCTCATTCTGTGCCTCGTTTTTGTTGTTTTTGATCTTGTTTGCATTATTTTTGTGTCTCATTTGTCTGGTTTGTATTTATTTGTGTCTAGTTTGCATCCATTTGTGTCATTTTGTCTCCTGTTTATGTGTTTTGTGTCTTGTTTGTCTGGTTTTATTGGTTATTTGTGTAGTTTTCCCTCCTTTCTCTGTCCTCTCCCTTTAACCCAGACTACAGCGGTGGACCATCCCACTCTGTCCCACTTCCTGTCCTCGTACAGACGCTGCCTCTGCTGAGACATCAGTGAATGTGTGCTGCGTCCAATCCAAGGTCGGCGCTCCGACCCGACGCTCTCCTTGCTCCGGGCGCAGAACAACTTAGGATCGTCTGTAATGAAAACCAGCACGGATCCACATAACGGCGGTTTAAATATGTCAGAACCATTCGGGGCTGTGAATAATGCAGCGGCGTAATGACGGCCAGCGCTGGCAGGGTCCAGACGGAACCGGGACCTGAAGGTTTCCCGACAGTGAATAATGTAGACGTGGACTATTTACACCGAGTCCAGCCCGCCTCGGAGGTTAGCGTTTAGATGAACCGCTCCGTGTTCAGGGTTGGTTTCTTCATCAGTAAACGCTGACAGTCTGAACCGTCGCTACAGGAACGTTTGACTTTATTCACAGGAAGCGTTTCAGGTCTGAACGCTGGTAAAACATCACCGTCGTCATCATGTCTTTGCCTTTGTGAAGCACTTTGAACGGCCTTGTGTATGAATGGGGCTGTAGAAATACATCGGACATATTTCAGCGCTTATTTAAAAATAATAATAATAATAACTTAAATGCATTAATTTTCCCCCTCAAATACAGAAAACAGATTATTTATTTTATTATTTAGTGGTAACATTTTGTAAAACAAACAAAAACTAATTGTTTTTTTCTTCTGTAATTTTACTGGTAATGATTTTCAATTTAATGAAAACAGGAAAAATAAGTAAAACAACCATTTCTATGTCCTACTTTTTCTCTCCTTAATATATAGATTTTTTTTCTCTACAAATATAAACAATTGTAATAATTTTGCCTTTAAATGCAGCAAATATCTTTAGAAGTGATAATTATTGCTGATTTGAATTCATTCACGGCAGCATTTTGTTTTTTTGTTGTTATTTTACTGGATATTATCTGTGATTTATCAAAAGAGTCAAATTCCGTCTAATAACAGTAAAATTACAGATAAAAACTGTTGAAACTTATGTTTTATTTTTTAACTTTTCCAGCAGACACAACTACAGAATCGTGTCTCTGGATGAAAGTGAAATGAAAGAGTCGCTTCATGATTAGAGCTGAACCCGAAGGAACAACAAGTCCAATAATGATCTAATAATAATCCAATAATGATCTAATAATAATCCAATAATGATCTAATAATAATCCAATAATAAAATAATCCGAAGCGGCGATCAATGACCAAACCCTGGAAGCTCCACATTAACAAAACTCCAACTAAATCTGGATTTAACGGCTTCATTCCAACAACCATCCTTCTTCTTCTTCTGCTGCCTGTTTTGTCAGAACGTGTGAACGGTGAACAGCTGATTGTGCAGGTCAGCGTATGAAATATAGATGATCATTCCACCTCAGACACGAAGGTCAGACGGAGAGTTTCTCTGCTCGTCCTCGCCGCCGTCCTCGGAATACCAAGAAGGAAAGAACGAGAGGAGCCGAGAGCAGGAGGAGCTCAGGATGGAGGAGAACGAAGGAAGAACTGAAGCTTCACGTTGGAACAAATACAGAAGTTCATGAGCAACATGTCTGACTGTTGTCAGGACGGAAACACAAAGATGCAGAAGAACAGAAACATCACACGTTTAAATCAGCTAAAAATACTGATTGTTGCTGGTTTTATGCTTCTTCTGGTCTTCTGGCTGCTGTGTTTTTAACTTCAGCTCATTTTTTAAAGGTTGGAACCAGTTGTGTTGATGTGGACGGAGAATAAAACGACGGAGCAGGAAGATTAAAGGAGACGTCACTGCCAAGTTTGAACTAAATCATCACGTTTCTACATCATGAGGCAGTTTTCTTTATAAAACATCTCCGTTCACTCGTCCTCTAGACGTTCCTCCTCCAGGATCTTGAGGTGTTTCCAGGTCAGATATAATCTCTCCTTCAAAATCAGCAAAATAGTGAAAATTATTGATTCAAAATTAGAAAATATTCACATTTAAGAAGCTGCTAAATCCAGCCTTTATTTTGCTTCACAAGTCTATTAATCATCTGCTGTGTTTTCCACTAAAACGATTCTATTTTTCTCGACTAAACGCAGCAGCGTGCAGTACCGCCTGCCGCCACCAGGGGCTGCCTCCACCACACTCTGCTCTCCATCGACTCCCATTAAAAAATGATGACGAAAAGTGAAATCTGTGAATGTTTCCCGTGAGTCACGATGATTTCTTCCCTCATCCTGATCAGTATTCAGCACGTCTAGCTGGTATTAATTCTATAATTAAATAGAAATTAAAGGTTAAAGTAACGTTTGTCTGTGAATTTAATTTGCGCGATATAAATAAAACTGAATATAATTAAAGAGTCAAACATTTTAAAGCTACAAATACAGAATTTTATCTTTGTTTTGCTTCAAAAATCAACTCAGGCTGATTAATCGATGATCAAACAGCTGATTGATAAATCACTGCAGCTCTAATAGTTTTGATTTAAAACTGAATTTAGTGGTTTTAGAGGCTGTGATGAGCTGAAATGTCTTCCTCTGACCACTGACTTCCTGTTTCTATTCTCTCTGGACTGAAGGAATTCCCCGAGATGTAAGCTAAACCCTCAGCTCCTGTTCTTATATCTTCTGCTTCAGTCTGAGCAGCAGAACAGGAAACCTTCCTGAAGCCGGCCGTCACCTCCTGGACGGGACGACTTCTAACCCGGCGGGACGACGTGACATTCAGCTGACGGAGGCCGAGGAGGCGACATGGGGGTGACTTTGTGAAGGTCTGATGCCCCGATAGGAAGATGGAGGAGGAAGGAAACCTGACGCCTGGTCGCCTCAGCAGAATACGATCTGCTGCTCAGACCCTCCTTCCTCCCTCACTTCCATCTGATTCAAATCTGTCAGAACGTCGACAGAAAAACACTAAAACAGCGACTTGGGAACCCAGTGGGGCCCTGTCATGTCCAAAAACTATAAAAACACCAGCACATATCTGTAAAATAATAATAATGATCTGATTTTATGACAGATAAACTGTGTCCGTTTCCACTGTTTCAAAAAATACAGATTTTTCATGTAGATATAATTTACTTTTTCTAAATAGTCGACATGTAAATTAACACTTTGTTCTGTCATTTAAAAAAAACTGCAAAATTTTCTAAAATAGCAAATTTTCTAACTACCTCCTCCATCCTCCCTCCATCTTTCCTCCATCTTTCCTCCAGCCTTCCTCCATCTTTCCTCCATCCTTCCTCCATCTTTCCTCCAGCCTTCCTCCATCTTTCCTCCATCCTTCCTCCATCTTTCCTTCATCTTTCCTCCATCCATCCTCCATCTTTCCTCCATCCATCCTCCATCTTTCCTCTATCCTTCCTCCATCCATCCTCCATCCTTCCTTCATTCTTCCTCCATCCTTCCTCCATCTCCTCCTGCTATCTTCCCTCCTTCTCCTCTTTAATCTTTCCTCCGGCTGGATGGTGATTAAGAAGCTCGTGCACACAAACTCATGCTACACGTGAAGGCTTCGGTTCTGAATATTAAAGCGGGAACAATCGGTAGATTCATTTCCTGCTGCTGCTGGAAGTCGATCCCTGCAGACCCGGAACAGCAGCAGCATCTGGGAGGAACCGGGTCGGTTCTCCTGCAGAACCGGGCGGTAGTGCAGACCTATCCAGCGGCTTTGCTCTGCTGCTGGACAGGAACGACGAGAACGAAAGCAGAGCTCTTAGATGGTTTAACTTCCTGGTTTCCTGATGCAGGTTGTGTCTGAGGAGCCTGTTCTTCTTATTTCTGCACCAAACCGGACCGTGACGCATTTCACGTGTGAATCGAAGCCAGAACGCTTTGGATTTTTTATAACCGTTGAAATTAAGAAAAAAAGTGGAAGTGTAAAAGCCGAGGGACCCGTTTCATCTGCGATGCATAATTTGCTGGGCCGAGCCGTCGCTCCCCGGCGGCTGCAGCGCCGCTGATAACGGCTGCGACGGTCGCCGAGTTTCCGCTGAACTTCTGGAATTTTCCGCGGCCCATTTGTCACGGCGCTGCGAGGCCGAGGCCTGCAGGGACCCGCCGGCGGGGAAACGAAGGAACAAGGCCCTCGACGGCAGCCTGCTTAACGCTGCTGCCGGGATGTGCAGCCGGCCGGCGAGCAGCAGAGAGATAAAGGTCAGAGCAGGGCTGAGCACAATCAGGCCGGACGAATGAAAGGGAGGAGGGCAGCTCCTAATGAGGAGGCGGCTTCACAGAGGCTCAGAGGTGTTCAGGAATCAATGGTTTCGCTGAGGCTGCAGGTTCACCAGAACAAAACGAGTCGTCAGCCGACTGCAGAGATTCAGCTGCTTAAAGAGGAAGTGGTCGGACGAACGAGCTGGAAATGTGCTCAGCTTGTCGTATTTATAGATTAGACTGACGTTATTCATCCCCAGAGGGAAGTTCAGGTGTTCCAGCAGCACGACGGTTCAACAAAGGGTCAACAAAGCAATAAGACAACACAGGTATGAGGGTATAAAATAAAGGTAAAATAGAATAAAGATATGGAAAATATATTATAGAAGACAGTCAACAACATTTACAAGAATATAGAAGAGAGATACAGAAATGTGCAAATGAAAACGAGCTTAGACTGAAGCATTAGAGAGTCTTATGAAGCCGAGAGTCGATGGAGATTCAACACAATATGAAACAGATCCAAGATGGCCACCGTGACGGCTCCATGTAGGCTCTGTTTATTGTTATTATTATTATTATTATTATTATTATTATTATTATTATTATTATTACTTTCTTTACGCCAGTTTTTTCAGATAGAGTAACACAAACAATAAACTTATTTTATTCATCGAGTTCTGTATTTATTCACCTGTTGTACATATTTTAGTCGTTTTTATTATATTGTTTATTTTTTTTTATCATTTCTTCTTCTGTTTTTAAAATTCTTGATTTTATTTCTATATCTTTTTATAAGAGGTATTTTATTTATTTATCTAACTTATTTTATTTATCAAGTTCTGTGTTTATTCACCTGTTTTACATATTTTATTTTATTTATTTTACAAATTTCAGTCTTTCTATTATACTGTTTATTTTTTAAAATCATTTCTTTGTCTGTTTTTCAAAGTTCTAGATTTTATTTCTATATCGTTTAATAATAGGAGTCTTATTTTATTGGTCTAGTTTTATTTAATCTCGTCTCCTCTGGCGTGAAGCGATCGCGGCTACGATGGAAGTGAAGAGCAGCCGAGAGCAGCTCGGCGAGGCCAGACTGTGGAGGCGGAGCGGAATCGGTGGGCGTCGGAGAACACGACAGCTCAGCCGGAGAACGCAGAGAGTCCAACAGCCTGCCTCCACTCTGAGAGCAAACCGGGGCTTTTATTCTGGTAGGAGGGAAACAGGAAACAGACGGCGAGCAGGGAGCGCAACAGTAACGTGATCTAATCATGTTCCACAGACAACATTTTAATCTGATGTCTAAATAATGAAGATATTTATAGTTTCTCATAATGTTCCCGTGAGGTTACAAGTGAACGAAGACGGAACGTTTAAAAGATGTTGTCAGATTACGGAAACAAAGACAGAACCAACAATTAAAAAATGTTTTCTAGATGTTTTCAAAGCTTCAGAAGACAGAATGTGCTCTTAAAAAAAACGTTCCAGTAAATAGGAACATCAACAAAGTGGGAAAAAACGTTCTGAAGAAGTTTAGGGAATGTTGCTGTTGAGAACGTTTTTCGATAAAACGTTCCCACAATGTTAAATAACAACGAAGGAAGGACGTTCCCAATGCAACATTTGGAAAACGTTCCTAGAGAACTTTATCCAGTCTTCAAAAAGAACTTTAGAAGAACTTTGCAGAACTTACAGGACGATAACAGAGGAGGAACGTTCTCAACCCAACACTCAGAAAACGGTCTCCAGACGTTCTCAAGGCTTCAGGATGAGAACGTTCCTCCTTTGTTGTCGTGGTAGAACTGTTCCACAGAAGAACGTTCTGTGACGCGTTCCCTCGACAAAAAGACAAAAGGTTCCGGCTTCGTTATTTCATATCACAGGAACGTTTCATACGATCATCCGAGGCCTCGATAACGCCTGGAAAACATTAAACAAACGCTGCATTGGGAACGTCGTCACTTTATCACGGAACATCCTCCGAACGTTCTCAGCTGAGTTCACAAGATTTGGATTTAGGAACATGCTCGATACGTTCCTTAAACATCAGATTAGAACTTTAGGAGGGACTGACGCTTCTCATGTAACGCTACGGAACGTTGTGGGAACGTTAAATAGAGAACAATAGAGAACTGGCTCAGTGTTGTTAATACATTGAAGTGCTGGAACGTTTTATAAACATCGTCTGACATCCTGAGAACGTTCTCTACCACTAGATTAGAACATTACTGGACCTTGTGGGTAACATGAGGTAATGGTTCTGGATCATAACTGAGAGAACGTCGTCTTCTCGCTGCTTCGTTTCTCTACGTTAATAATCCGTTCTCCAGGCGGTTCTCCGGGTTCCTTTCCAGCCTGGACCTCTGCAGGTTCTGAACTCCGGCCTCAAGGGAACCACAGCCGGCGCCAGAACAATTTTGTTTCACCGCCTGAACTCCGATCTTCACTGCCGAGCTGCGCAATCAAACTGTTGACCTATAAAACAGAAGAACGAGCCTCCGGGCCGAAAGAGGTGGCGGGAACGTTGGAGGAGAGGAAGCCCAACAGAACCGGCGGTAAACACACAGGAAGCAGGAAACAAACAACACCTGTGCAGCTCAGGTGTCTGTCGGCTTCACGCCGATCGGGCTGGAAAACGGGAAACAAGACGAAGCTGCTCTTATCTCCGACCCGAGACGATTAAAGAACTTTCTGTTTTAGTAAATGACAAAACTGGGTCGCTGGGGATGAAAGGAAATTAAACTTAAATTAACTCAGATAAGAAAAAAAGTCTGTAATAGTTGATTATATTTAAATGAAAAAACTTTTTGTCATCGACTGAAAACACTTTTGTCGTTTTTGTGATGCTGTAGCTGTAAAAACCTCCATAACTATGGAATAAAATACCCTAAAAGGCTTAAATGACAAACTACATCTAGACGTGGTTTAAACGAAGCAGGAAGCAGCAGGCGGAGGAGGTCGGGGTGGATGGACGGGTCGAGTTCCAGCATCATTTTCTTTAACCTGGCTCTGACTTTCCCCTAATTTACGACTTTTGAACTTGTAAATTGCGGCTACGACTTGTTCTCCTTCCAGTTATATGAATTATTTTGTGGGTTTCAAAACAACGGAGGAGATTCATGAATTGCGGACGGCGTTTGATTTGATTTGAGTGTTTAACTGGAATCACTGCACGATTCAGGTCATGACTTTGATCCTAAATGTGTTTTTTTCAACATAAAAACGAAGATCAAGTTTAATTTAGTTGGAATTTAATCCCTAAAACTTGTCGTTTTTGCCCCTGAACCCAACAAAACCGTTAAATTTCGCTGCTAGAAGACGTCGGGTTTCAATGCAAACCGGTCGTTCTGTCACCTCCTGACCTGTGCAGCGTTGGGAGGAGGACGCCTTAGCAGGAGTCCATGCAGCGTGTGGAGGTGATTAAAGCTCCACATGATGGCTGCATGAAGCCGAGGAGGTCTGAGGACGTCGGCCCACAGATGAAGCACCAGAGCGCCAGAGAGCGGTCACCGCCGGGCCGAGGTTAAAATGAGAATTAAGGCCTGTGGACGCCTTCCAAACTGTCGTCTGTCGGCGCTCCAAATGCGCCATAATAACACTCAATTATGCGTCCTGGAGGGCGTTGCTAGGTGACGGCGGCGGTCGGCGGGCCGATGGAGGGTCTGCACTCGAGGCCCAACAGCTCGCTCCAAAATCCACATCTGGTGATTAAGCCGCCGCTAATCAGGCCACGGGGCTGCTGGACGGGAGGCTTTCTGCTCATTTACCTCCTCGGGAACACGCGGCACGTCCACGGAGGCGCCGCTGCGACGGTAAGCGCTCGTATTTATGGGTTCTGCTCCGGCTCGCCCCTCCAGACAAACACCAGACTATTGCTTCACATTAATCCTAATGTTCCGTTTCGCCCCGCTCTTTAGTTTTTACGCCTCCTCGGCTCCTTTCTCCGGGTTTTACGGCCTCCTCGCCGCCGTCGTCCTGATTTCCCAGCAGGACCCGTCGGCCTCCAACCCGTCTTCCATTATCACATTCTTCTGTTTTCCACCTGTCTGCCGGCCCAGCCCCGCCGAGGCCCGTCTCCGCTCCGCCAGGACCGTCGCCAGAACACTGAAGGTTTTCATTAACAGATGTTTGCTCGAGGCCGGACTGCTCGGCGCCGGCAAGAGGAAGGAGTGGGTTTATTTAGAAGAGTGAAGGCGAGAGGAGCGTCGAGTACCTGTTGCCTGGATCCAGATCGCTTCCAAACAACCGGAACAGCTGCAAAAAGCCACGAAACTGCCTCCGTTTACTGTCGGGGGGTTTTGGGTTTTTGCATCTGACAACAGAACCAACCAGAGCGTCTCAATCTAGTCTTTTCTCATCTGCGACCAGATTTTCACCATTTTTTAAACAGTGCATGAACTTGCTGCAAAGCTGCAGCTAAAACCAGGACTAAAAACCAACTGTTTAAAGTCCATTTTTTTACACATTTAACCAGAAACCTTGTTGGAACCGGAGGAATCCACCTGCTTCTGTTCTGTCAGGATCTTTGTTTTCTTGCATCTGAAATGTATAAATACATAAATAAAACCAACCAGAGCGTCTTTTCTGGTCTCCTGCTATATTTTCACCAGTTTTTAAACGATGCACAAACTTGCTGCAAACAGTAAACCTGCAGCCAAGAACAGACTAAAAACCAACCGGATGACGTTCGTTTCAACCAGAACTCTTGTGCTGTTTTGCCTCTGATCTAATTCCACTGAAACAATCTGACCTGCTAAAGATGAACTCCAGCTGTTTGCAGGAAACCTAAAAGACTCATCAGGGAGTTCTTCCATCCTCATCCGACGCCGTTTTCCTCTCGATAACTCTCCTTATTTACAGTTTCAGGCGGATAATCAGACCCGTCGGCGTCCACGAGCAGATGAACAATCAGAGCACAGCTGAGAGGAAATGAGGAATGTTTAACGAACATCCATCTTCCTGATTTACCGGCGACGCGCTGCTACATAATGTGGAGTCTAATGCAGGGTTTCTGAGCGAGGAGTTTTCATTTCAGACCTGCTTCTGGAGGAAGTTATTGCATCAGAACCACAGAACCCACCCACCCGGTCCTACCTGTAAATGAGGATGTCGTCGGTGGAGCTGTTGTACTGGATCTGGTACATGCGGACTCCCGGGATGTGGTTCTGTGGCGGCCACCGGATGGTGGCGGAGCTGGACGTCAGCTCGGACACGCTGACCCTCTGCTGGTCGGACCGGGCCTGGCCGCCGCTGACGTTGGACTTGATGGAGGTGGGGATGTCCGACGGCCCCGGGTCGGGGTCCAGCTTCGGGTCGAAGTGCGGCGACGGGTTGACGACCAGCTCGACGGGAGCCGTGGCCTCTCCGGCGGCGTTGGAGGCGATGCAGGTGAACTTCCCAGAATCCTAGAAAACACGGAAAAGCAGCATTTTACCCACAAAACCTGCTTTGATCAACATTTTTATGCTTAATTGGCTAAAACAGCAGCTGGCAGGTTGAATTCTTTGCTAATAATAACATTGTTAGCATCAGCTAGCTAACAGATGTTTCCAGGAGGAAAATAACGACGATCTTCTTCTCTAACTCCAGAGCAGAACATCAGTCTCTGTCATGGTGCCTCTTAACCAGCTAAACTCCCACTAAGTTCAAATCCACTTCAGACGCTCAACTAGCGACTAACTAAGTAGTTCTGGTAGCGAGCAGCAACAACACATCATCATTTATACTGTAATCAGAACCAGAACCAGCTTTACCAGCCAAGCACGGACACGACACACACAGAGTTTGGTTCAGCTGTTGGTGTCGCCCTGGGAATGAGCAACATGAGAATAATAGAAATAGGAAAATAAAAAATAAAGTAAAATAACTATAGAAAAAAATTAAATAAATTAAATAATAATAATTTAAAAATAAAGTAAAATTACTATAGAAAAAATTAAAAATAATAAATAAATAAATAAAAATAAAGTAAAATAACTATAGAAAAAAATTAAATAAATTAAATAATAACAACAAAAAACCTAAAATAACTATGGGAAAAAATTAAAAAAAATTAATTCTAATAATAAAGAATAAAATGAGACAACAAATATATACAAGAATTGACACATCTGAGCAGAAAATGTAAAGTGGTGCAAAAACAGCAGCACAAATAACAATATAAGTCTAACAGCAGCTGTGCTACATAACATGAGGAATAAGATCAGTACCAGTACTGCAGTATTAAGGTGAACCTATATATGGTTAACGGGCCAGTAAACAGTTTTTTCTTCCACAGCAGGTCACATTGTGTGAAATAAGTTGGCTGTGTTTGCCTCAGCTTTAAAAAAACTTTTTCTTTTCTGCTGTTATTTACTTTGCATGTCACCGTTTCTCATCATTGTGACCAAGTTTCTTATCGTTAAACTGGACGTAGCTCAGCTGCTCGTCTTTCTGTGTTTTGAGGCGAATGTAAAACTCAGAAACTTCTCTGACTGTAACAGAAGTTCCCATAAAGACATCTTTAAATAATAATAATGATGGTCCTGCTCAGGAACAGACTGGGGCTGGTCCTGCAATCAAACCGTTAAAGTCTCGTTATCGTGCACTAAACGTAGGAATTAAACAAAGTTCTAAACGAGTTACGAGGCAGAACCAGTTCATGTTCTTCACTTTCAGCTCCTGATGTTGCACCTTGTTAGTGTTTCAGTCTATTTGCTGAGACGTCAGGTCATCCAGGTGTCATGAAGCTGCGTCTTTACCTTGACCGACGCCTTCAGGATGTCCAGCGACCCGTTCTCGTAGCAGACGGTTCTGGACGTGTTCCCGATCAGCTTCCCGTCCGGGCTGACCCAGTGGGTGGACGGCTCGGGGTCTCCGATGGACTTGCAGCGCAGACTGACCTCCTGGCCCTCCATCACGAACATCTTGGAGGTGTGGCGCGTTATCATCGGCGGCTCGCACACGAACTCCTCCTGTTGGACCGGACCAGACGGGTCAACATGAGGAAGTTTTACGACATACATACATGAGAAAGTGCAGCGAGATAACAGCTGGCTTCAGAACGGATAAAAGTCCAGACGTGTGCTTTATCTCCTGCAGCGTCTCTGCTCTGACTAGCTAACCAGCAGCGCCTCCACTCTCCTCACAAGGAGTTCGCTTGTTTGCACATGAAGATTAAGTGATCTCAGAGTTTTTCAGCCCTTGCATTATTTAAAACCCACCCACTGGCACCTAAGCCCGCGTAAAGCCGCCCAAAACCCCGGCGGAGTCTTACGGCGAGGCCGAGCGGGGCCGGCCGGGGCTTATCCAGGCTTACTCATCATTCCTGTGTGCCTCCCAGCCCTCCTTTCTCTGGGTCCTTTCTCGGGTCTCGTTACCAGCAGAGATGATTGCCGACCTGATGGCCGCTGGGCTGCAGCTTCAAATAAACCACGAGAGCCTCTCAGTCCCGTATTACGGCCTGACCCTCGACTGCCCCCGTGAAGCTGGGGGTAACAGGCTGTGATTGAACAGGGCTGCTCCCCGACGTGGAGGTGTGAAAGCAGGAGGACGTGGAGGAGGTGGAGGAGGAACAGTTTGAGGTCTGACTCAGGCGGTTTTTATGCAGAAATGAGGCTGAAAGTGAAGCCTTCAGGGCCACAAGTGTTTACTGGTGAGCTGGAGCTACAGCGGCGCCGGTCCGGATGCTACACGTGGTTCTGCTGCGTGTTGAGCTGACATTTAGGCTGAGACACCAGTAATCCTCTTTGCATAGCAGATATTTGTTTTTCACACTAGACATGATCAACACGATACACTACATATAAACCTGAGACCTTCAGCGGGACTCGTGTTTACTTTGTGTTTGTGCTTCATGCTGAGATCTTAGATATGCCAGAAGTATTATTTTTTAGCTGTAGAGCCGAGCATTGACAGAGACTTCTGTGGATGTTTATGACCTCCTGCCAGGTTTCATGTTCTCAGGATGAGTTGGAGGTTTGCACACTGGATGTAAAGAAGCCTTGTTGGACGTTGTTTATCTGTTCTTGCATCACAGATAATAATTAACATCGAACATTTTTTCACATCTTTGCATTCTGCATGTTCTCTATACGTTACAAATCCCTCAATAAATGATCTAATTCAGTTGTTTTATGCACAAAGTACATCAATCAGCCTGAATTAAGAGCCTTCAGGTGAACACGTTTATTCCCACATGCATATAGAAACTGCCTCGTATGCTGATGTAGATATTTCTCTACTTTATGTTGGTATCTTAGTGTGCACATAGGCAAGAAAAGGCAGAAGAAGAAGGTCGTGCATGTCAGTAAATGTACCGTAGACCAATTGCAGTACCTGGTTGTTCCACCAGGTGGAGCCTCTTCCTGTTTAGGAGACCAGAGGGGGCGTCACTCAGACTACAGCTCATGGTGGGAGCAGAGAGCATTGTGGGAGTTTAGCTAGCAAGTGTCAATGTGTTTTGGACAAGTTTCGAATCATTTTGGACAACTCCGAAGTAATTTTGGACGAAGTTAAAGTAGTTTCAGAAAAAACTTTAGTCATTTTCAAAACTTTTTTTTTGTGGACAATTCAATTCCGAGAAAATATGAACAAGTTTTGAGGATTTTAGATCAATTTTGAGTCGTTCTAGAAAGTGTCAAGTAATTTTAGTCAAGTTTTTTAGTTTAGCTGCAGTACCTGGTTGTTCCACCAGGTGGAGCCTCTCACTGTTTAACCCTGTAGAGACCAGAGGAGGCGTCACTCAGACTACAGCTCATGGTGGCAGCAGAGAGCATCGTGGAAGCAATGAACAGAGACTCTGAGGAGGTTCATGACCTCCGATGAGAGCTCATGTTCTCAAGACAAGCTGTACGTTTACACGCTGGATATTTGTTTTTGCATCACAGGTTTTAATGGACATTGTACAGATTTTTACCCCATACTTGCTCGCTGCATGTTGTGTAGCCTGCATACTCTGAATACCATTAGATTTTTATACATCTTTTGCACACGTCACGTTCAGTGTTTTATTTATTTCAGGTGCATTGTTTGGTTCTCATGTGTGACGTTACCTCAGTATAACTATATACGCTTCTGTTTTAGCTTCATTTTGTTCATTTTATTTCAGCATTGTGTCGCACTCCTGCCTTATTGCTTTCCTGCTTTCTGGGCACAACATTTCTTTTGATGTCTTTTTTTTATGAGCAATATCTTCCACAAGAGCTTCCTTAATAACTTCTGTCTCATTCTCCAGGTTGTATACTTTGCATATCACAAGCAGCTCGCTCAGATTGCATTTTAGTACCAGAACCGTTTCCCGTTCAGTCTTAGATGTTTGCTGCTGGTTTTAGCTGCTGTAACAAACTTTTCCACGGACAGAATCGATGAAGTTTCCATCTTATCTGGAGTGTACGAGCAGGGCGGCATCCGTCATCGATCTGGAAGCAGGAACTCCCTCCCCGGCTCGCGCCTGACCTCCGACAGAAGACTCTGTCGTCCTTGCAGTGTGAACGAGGCTATTAACTCCCCGAGTATTAATATGCACTTGAGTGACACGGAGGTCCGCGGATCGACCTCTTCACAAGGCTAATCCTCTTATAGCCATCCTACAGCACCTCTCTGAGGGAGGTTCAGCGCCATTACGGGAGGTGAGGCAAAGGTCTGCACGTCTTCCTCTTTAGGATGATACCAATTAATCCCGCCTTTATCGCCGCCGCCGCGCCCACGCTTATCGGGGGTCGGCTCTGCTGGATCTCCAGGTGAGACGAGGCCCTTTGCATCACCAGGTAACGGCATCTTGAGACGCTTAATTCAGTTTTTATCTCGGCGTGTATCGGCGTAGCTCCCAGCAGGTGTTTGGGCCCAGATCAGGCCTCGCGGCGCTTCCTTCAACCTTTACTTCCACGCTATCTACCTGCAGCTCGTCTCCAGCAGACCTTCTTTAATGCGGCTTCTGGCTTTTACAGAGTGGAGGCGATAAGGGATTTAAAGGTTTTCTTAACCTTTCACTGGCAGCAACCAAGAATCAGTTATTCATTAATTTACTGCAGTATCAGTATTTCTACCTGTGCCAGGTCAGTATTGTTCTACTGTGCAGTATTATTACTTCTCTATCAGTATTTCTACTAATAAAAGACTCCCCACTGATACATGCAGTGTTATGTTTGAAAAATCTGAACTATATGTGTTTTAGTTTGTTTTCATTTATTTTTCCGCTGATGTTTCTTAAATGTTTGCACTGATCCCTTTGCTGCTGTAACGCTGCACATTTCCCCACAGTGGGATTAATAAAGTCTTATCGTTTCTTATACTACAGCAGATGTTATTCCACAAACACACGACTTTAGCAGCATAAACAGGGCGCTAAGCAGCGCTAACGCTGTTCTAGCAGAACGTCGTCTCCAGTCGGAGGTCCTGAACCTCCTCAGAGTCTCTGTTTGTTGCTGCTGAACTCCCACAATGCTCTCTGCTGCCACCATGAGCTGTAGTCTGAGTGACGCCTCCTCTGGTCTCCACAGGATTAAACAGTGAGAGGCTCCACCTGGTGGAACAACCAGGTACTGCAGCTGGTCTGCACTCGTCTGCCTCGTCGGTTAGCATATTCCTTCTTTGCTAAATTAATAACGGCAAATAAACAATTAACCATGACATCATCCGCTTATCAAAATATTGAAACACTGTCGAAAAGATTGGTTAAAATGAAACTTGTGCAAAAACTAACGAGGCTCATTTTGTCCCAGGCTAAAAAAAACTGTTCTATTGTAGTCTATTGATGGCTTGAAATTTAACTATTTTGCAGGTCTTCTTCCTTCTTTGTTAGTTAAACACAGTAGACTGCGTCCAGCCTGCATTCTGTCTAACAGCCAGCAGGGGGCGACTCTTGATTCAATAGAAGTCTATGAGGAAATGAACCAGCGTCTCACCTGGTTTGTAATCGCAGTAAACATCTTCCTAATAAGTTTATGGTCTCATCTGTTTGTTTCTAGTCTCCTTCAGGACAACGTGATGTTTTTTTTGTAGTTTTTGGTCCCTTTCAGAATAAAATAAGGTTTATATTTTTTATCGACTTTGGGAGAGAAAAATCCTCGTCTACATGCTGGTCAGGATTCAATGCACAAAGAGCCTTTTTATTGTCTGTTTTCTCGATGTTCTCGTCCAATAGCGCGCCTCTTCCTCTCTGACATCACCAACAGCTAACCAGGATGACGAAGCAAATTCCAAACTCCAGGCTCCAAAACTTCCCTCACCGCCCGTCGGTGCTGCTAAAGGTGTTTTATTAGACGTCTATAAATACATTACAGAGAAGCAGAACAGCCGATCGAGGGAACTTTAGGGTTTTAACAACCTGAAGCCCCAAAATAAGGCTTTTTATTCCACTCGGGGAAACGTCTACTCAACACACCGGTGCTGGAAGCGAGCGGCGTCGAGCAGCGACGGGTTAAACTTCTCCTATCTCCCTGCACGCTCATATTTTATTTAAAAAAAGAGTCTGTTTTGGTGTTATTATTCTTGCTGGCCTTTGTAACAAGTCTCCGGGGACCTCTGATGAAGAATAGCTTTGCTGCCACATTTGCAGTAATGTTTATTTAATGTGCACTTTCCTTGTTAAATAGACCAATAAAGCGCTGCGTGCGCGGCTAAAGGCTAAACGCTGGACCACAGCTGCTCCAGTCCTTCCTCTCGTGGCTTAATTCCACCGCGCGCTTCATCATCGCCGCCGCTCGATAAAGCCGATATTTCTGCTGCAACGCGAGACCTTCGGCGGAGCCAAACGGTTCCGATGCATCTTTTGCATTTCAAACTCTTTCACACTCGGAGCAGAAGGTTCGGTCCTCCGTGACGCCGACCATCTGCCGGATCATGTGTCCTTGAGGAACAAACTGATTATATATCCGCGGAGGGCCGGAGTTAACACGCCAGAAAATCTCATTTCGCCGCCAAGTTTGGAGCATGATGACAGAAAAGAGCTCGCCGAGGGCGGATCCAGCGATCGACGGGTTGTAACTCCGCATGATGACTCAGATCTCTGCTGCTTTTTACGGATAAACGGTTAAACTGAACCTTCAGGACGTCAGATCGACATCAGTCACATGAGGCTGCAAAGAAACAGCAAGAACACTGAAGATTTTAGTGAATAATGTTAAACTTGTGAGCAAAATCTGTCCTGCATTGAGTAAATGAAACGCTACAGATTAATATTTAATATAAAAAACCCACAAAAATACTCAAATATGTGTCGAAAGAAAACATTTGATTACTGTGATGTTCAAAAATGGTAAAAACTGTGGAAATAGCAGCAAATATCTGTAAAATAAAGACGTATTGGTTGATTTAAACACAGTAAAACTAATTTTATGGGCTCACAGTAACAAAAAAAACAAGCATATATATATATATTATCGTAAATAAAAGTGATATTTAATTTTTGACATTATGTGCAGATCATTATTTTTCTGGTTAACATGCAAATTAATATATATTTTTATGATTTGACCAAATATCTGTAAATTAGTTAATAAAAATACAATTTAATTCCAGCTAGAGCTAATATTTGTAATTTAACAATTAGTGGATTTAAATGCTGCAGAACATAATGTGCAACAACAAATTGTCTTTAAAAAAAATAAAAAATTAAATTAGATTTTAGATGTGAATATTTATTAACAGTTCTGTCCTGTTTATTTATTTTTCAAAAACTTTAATTTAATTTATTTTTTGTAATTTTACAAAATGGAAATTCTATTTTAAAAAAGCTGTTAATTTATTTATATTTACTTTTTATTTTATCATTTAAATGACACTATTTTTTAATAATAATAACATTAATTAGATCATTCCAAAACACACAGATAATGTAAAATATTTGCACAATGATGCTGTTTTTATTTATTTTTAGCTGATTTAAATACAGTCAGTATAATTTAATTTAACCATCTAGACATTTAGAAAAGTTATTTAGTAATTTTAATTCTTAATAAACACATTGTCCTTTAAATATTTGCAAATATCTGCAGAATTAAAACATTTTTTTCAGATTATTCATCGTCCTGCTCTACCTCCCTGTAGCTGCTATTGATGATTTATTTATATGATGTATTTATTGATCAGGCTCCTTTCCAACAGTCTGTCATATTCCATCCCTGACAGACTTCCTGTTGGGTGATGACGGGACACGGCTCGGCCCACCGACCTCTTTGATGGTCCAGAAGTACTTCCCGGCCAGGTCCTTGGGGGAGGCGCAGGTCTCCAGGTCGTCCTCTCTGGTCAGCCGGCGCAGCCACACCAGCTCACAGTTGCAGTGCAGCGGGTTTCCTCCGAAGCTCAGGACCAGCGCCGTCAGAGGAGAACCCTTCATCTTGGCGTAGACGGGGATCCTGAGGAACAGCGGGTCCGGAGGGATCTTCTTCAGCTTGTTGGA
>NW_007578601.1:58458-61091 GCF_000690725.1 Stegastes partitus
TGTACCAGGTTTAAGTCTGTTTGGAAGTTTTAAAGACTATTATTATCATTTTGGACACATTTTTATTGAATCTGAAGCCATGTTGGATGATCTTCAGTCATTTGTGACCATTTTTGAATCTATGTGGACAGTTTTTGAGTCATTTTTTGGACAGGTTTAGGTCATTCTGGACGGGTTTCAGGTCATTTGGGACATTTTTTTGTGTCTTTCTGGAGACATTTTGAGCTGCTTCTCTGCAGGAGTCTTTCCTTGAAGCTGAACTGAGTCACAGAAGCTTCGTTTCCCTGAAAGCGTGACGTGGACGGATCCGGTTCAGCTGCTCCAGTTTTCATCATCAATTAAATTAAAGAGCGGCTCATCAGACCAACAAAACGCGATTAGAAACGGTTTTCTTTTAATTCTGAGGCTTCAGCAAAACAATAAAATCCTTTAATAGATGAAAGAGCTCCTGATGAGCCTTTTGTTCTCCATCCAGTCGGATGTTTTCATCCTGGACGGTTTTAACGTCGCCTTCTAGGAACAGTTCAGCCCGTTTACTGGATGGAGCAGCTGAAGGCTGAAGACCCGACATTACGTCAGCCTCTCCGACGGAAACCAGGAGATCTGGAGGCTCATCAGAGGCAGAACGAGGCTGGACGAGGCTGAACGAGGCAGAACGAGGCTGAACGAGGCTGAACAAGGCTGAACAAGGCTAAAGGAGGCAGAACGAGGCTGGACGAGATCGAGCTGTAAACAGGCTGCAGCCGTCGGTTCTGAAGGTTTGCTGCTGGTTTGATTTGTTCCTTGTTGAGGTGTTTGATTGAAATAAAACAACTTTAGTTTTAAGGAGGTCGGAGGTGAAACAAGCAGAATCATGTTTAGTTTCTATTTTTCACCTAAAAAAATCCTCTAAAACGGCTCAGAACACTGATTTATTCCAGACGTGAGTTAAATCAGCTGGTGTGTGACATCACAGCCCCCGGTTGTCATGGCAACACTCCTCCCAACCAGCATCAGCGATCTGCGGGTCGTGTTTCCTGAGCACCTATTGGCTGCTGGGCGGCGCTCACCTGGCCAGCTTGTGCAGGTTGGAGAAGATTCCCTCGGGGACGCTCTCAATCAGGTTGTGGTCCAGACTCAGCGTGTTGACGCTGACCAGCAGGGCGATGGTCTCCCAGGGGATGTCCACCAGGTTGTTGTAGCTCAGGTCCAGGTCCTCCAGCGTCTCCAGGAAGTCCTGCACACACAAACAGGAAGTGGAGTGAAGCTGCTGCGAGAATCGATGCCACGGAAACAAAACACTGCTCACATTTCCTATAAATAAATGCAGAGAACGAGTCAATAAAATGCAAGAAAATAAACGTTTTTAAGCAAATCGGCTGTAAAAGGACAAAATCTGAAAGTTATCATCACAGTTAACACATTAAAATACGACAGAATAACGTCAAACACAATTAAATCCTGTTCCTGTAGCAGATTATAAACAAAGGAAAAAAACATCTTGACAAATATTAATCTAAATGTTCTTTATTTTTCTTACAGAAATCTCTATTTAGATAAAACTGCAAAAACGAGACACTAAAAGACAAACATGAGCACAATGACGATGTTATTTAAAAGCTGACTTATGCCTTTCACCATTCTTAAACCAAGTCCCAAGACAGTTTCAAAACCAGTCTGAAACCATTAATAACCAGTACAAACCACTCTGAAACCAGTCTGAAACCACTATAAACCAGTCTGAAACCATTAATAACCAGTACAAACCACTCTGAAACCAGTCTGAAACCACTATAAACCAGTCTGAAACCAATANCAGAGGAGGCAGCAGAGAGCATTGTGGGAGTTTAGGGGAACCACGACTAACGTGAAGGTAAATGACCTCCGACTGGAGATCAAGTTCCCTATTTTAGACCAACATCGTCTGTGCTCTTATTTTCTGTGATGTTTTAAAATCATCACCTGTTAAACTCAACATTCGACTGCTGCATTCGACAATCATCTATTTATGGATTTAGCCGTAGAGCTGCACATCTGGGCTTCAGCAAAATGAAACAGTTTGATGTGAAGCAGCTAAAACACTGATGCTAAACTAACAGAGGCAGGAAATGATCAGAGGAAGCTTTAATTTCACGTATTTGCAGAACAATTAATGGTTTTTAGGATCAGCTGGTGACGCTCTGACCAGTTTTATTACCGTCACAACCACAGAAACAGAACCTGAACGAATTAGTTCCACAATCAGCGTCTTCAAAGAGGCGCAGAGGCTTTGAAGTCGCCTTTAATTTCACTCTGTTGCTGCTTTATTCTCATTTCTGTGGTTATTAAAACATAAAACCTGTAAAGGCAGCAGCAGGAAACGTTTCCACTAAACGTCCTCCGGTTCTCCTGGTTCTCCTCTTAAGTCCTAAACGTCTGCAGCAGCTGAGGATTGAACTTCTCAGAGTGACAGAAACCTGGTTTCACGTCGTCTGGCTGCAGCGACGGGAAACGGATTAGATCATCTGATTAAAGCTTTTCTCTGAGAGCTGCTCTGGTTTCCTCCAGAGGATCCAGGTTTATGTTTACATGAACCAGATTTAATCAGGTTTAAGTTAATCTGGAGGTTAATTAAAACGATGTCGACATGTCTGGAGTCAATCTAAACACACTTT
>NW_007578601.1:62639-68209 GCF_000690725.1 Stegastes partitus
TATAAACCAGTACAACCACAGGCCAAACTGATTGCCTAACTACAATAAGTGTATTTGTGAAGACTTTCAAACAATGTTCACACATTTCCTGGACGGTGGAGACGTCGGGGGAGGAGCGATAAAAATCTAACAGTCTGAATTAACTTTGATAAACGGCTGCTCTGCTCCTTCAGCTGTACGAGACGCGTCTTTATGTTGGTTTGTATAAAATATGAGGCTGTTCCTGGTTATTTCTATTTCCTCTCCGTCCTGCTGAACGCCGCCGACTTCTTATCGCCAAAAACCAACGAGAGCAGAAACAACAAAAGGACAAAATGAGGAGAAGCAGGAGGGAGAGAAATGAGGAGGAAATGAAGAGTTTCAGATAAAGAGGAGGAGGTTTGTGGTCGCACGGCGGCGAGAGGAGAGCCGAGGTGGACCATAACGAAGCTGGTCGTTTCCTCTAATTACCTCCTCGTTATTCTGATAATCGAGTAAAACAGCAGCAAACACTGCGCAGGAGCACAAAGCCTGGAATCGATTCACAGCATCGGCTGCTGCTCCAACAAACACGAGCTCGTTGTTCTGCAGACAAAAGGAAGTTTAGGACGAGTTGGACGAAACTCCTGCAGCAGGAACAGAGGGATTCAGACCTGCTAGTGTTCAGGTGAAGGAGACGAGAGCTTCTACTGCTTCCTGATTGGTTTAAAACGATGATGATGATGGAATCAGAGTGAAAAACAAGTTTTAAATCCTCAGCTCAGACAGGAATGTTAGTAAAGCTGTAGCTACACCTCCAGAAGGTTTAAAGTTTGATTCAGTGACAGGAAATCCTGCAGAACAGAGTTTTAAAAGGTGCTGTTTTAAAAAAATAAAATAAAAGAAAGACAAAAATGAGACATAAAATAAACAAATGAGAAACAAAAACACTAAAAATGAGACAAAAAAAAGGACAAAACAGCAAAAGACAGAATGAAGAAAAGAAGAAAAAGGACACAACACGACAAAAACAATTCAAATGAGACACAACATGACCAAAATGTCAAAAACAAGAAAAGTTTGACATAAAATAACAAAAACAAGACAAAAAATGAGAAACTAAACAGAAAAAAACGAGACACAGAACGATGGAAACAAGAAAAGGAGACACAACATGACAAAAACATGAAGAGTTTGACATAAAGCAACAAAAACAAGACAAAAAAACAGCAAAACACAGAACGTCAAAAACATGAAGAAAGAGACAGAAAATGACCAAAAACCAGAAAAGTTTGACGAAAAGTAGCAGAAACGAGACACAAACTGAAACAAATGAAAAACTAAAAGACAAAAATAAGAAACAAAACATGAAAAAAGAGAAACAACTTGACAAAAATATGATACCAAACGATAAAAACAATAAAACTGAGAAACAAAATGACAAAAACAAGAAAAATTTGACATAAAATAACAAAAACGAGACACAACACGACTCAAACAGTCTCATGATGAACACATGAAGTAAATCAAAGTTCTTAAACCAGTCCGCCAAATGAAAATCTGCCTCCAAGTTGTTTTTCTGTTTATGTCACTAAACAACAAAGTCAACAACAGAAGTTTATTTTTTTATCTGTGAGTTCATGAAGCTGTGAAGCAGCGACTCATAAAGTCTGAACCTCCTGACGGGACGATCCGGGTCTCCGACCGTCACAGAACTTCTAATGAAGTTTATTACAGAGAGTCCAGCTGGTTCTGCCGAGTCGCCGCAGAACCGTCGATCAGAAACTGTCGGAGGAGTTTCAGTGACTCAGCAGAAAGTTTTCATCTCAATAAAACTCAGCCTGAGTCATGACCACCGCGTTTCACTGGATTTAATCACATTTTTATTGCATTTAATTTTATTTTTCAATATATTTTATTTCTTTTTTATATATGTTTTGTTGATACAGTATTTGTGAACAGAACCAACAGAACCAACAGAACTTCCTTCTGAATGTGAGCTGTTTAACTGATAATGAACTGATCTGTCTCTGCTGCTTGTCGGCAGCCAGGATGAGATGATTTGAAATGTTCTTGTTCCATCTCTGGCTCCTTTCAGAGCTGCTCCATAGTTAAACTGTGAAGCAGTAAATTCGTATTCACGCGTATTAACGAGTTAAAAGTCAGTTTGTGGCTCTGCAGAGATCAGCTCTGAGCTGGACCATCATGTCGGGCAAATGAAGGCCGGAGGGCGACCCGGTCCGTCCACACGTTCTGATCCAAACACGTCATGGCCTCATTGGAGTCCAACATGGAACCAAAGTGCTGTGAAACTCCATTGATCCTGTAGCAGGTCTTCTGTGGATGTTTCTGTGGTGAAACCATCAGTTCTTCTGCTTGGTGAGTCTCTATCAGCTCAGAGCAGAAGCTCTTCATTCAGACCCTGATGCTCTTCACATCGTCTCTCTGAAAGCCGACCGTCCTCCACCAGCACCGAGGACTTATCTGTTTCCTACAAACACTCTGATAAAACGCAGACGTATCCTGCATCTTTTATCATGTATGTATAGATGCTGCTGCACCTAAAAAATGAGGCGTGAAACGACAAAAACAGAACAAACAAAATGCCGAGTCTTTTTTAATCAAGTCCTGTGATGCTGCACCGAAAGAAAATAGACAAATAGGATGTAAAACGACAAAAATGAGACACTAAACGACAAAAACAACATGCTTCATGACAAAAATGAAGAAAAAAAATGACAAAAACAGGACACAAAATAATAAAAATGAACAATAAAACAATAAAAAAGACAAAATGCCAAAAACAAGAGACTAAGTGACACTAAAAGACAAAAATAAGACACAGGATGATAAAAGAAAGACACTAAATGACAGAAACGAGCGATTAAAGGACATGAAGGAAGAAGGAACCTGCTGAACAGACAGTCGATGAGAATCTCTTTGAATCTTTGCCTGAGTTCAGTTCCAGTAAATGTCTGAAGTCCTGAAGTCTGATCAGCTTCACAAACACATGCGGTGACCTCAGACCCAGAACTCTGAGTTCTGGTGGACTCAGCACCGACAGAACCTCGCCTGAACACAGACGTTCTCTGGTAGAACCGTCGGTCCGTTCCTACCTGGAAGGCTCCCTCGGAGATGCTGTGCAGCTGGTTGTTGCCCAGGATCAGGTGTCTCAGGTTGACCAGACCCTGGAAGTGCGAGTCGTCCAGAACCGTGAGCCGGTTGGCGTCCAGGTGCAGCGCGTGGAGGTCCTGCAGGTCGGCGAAGGCGTACGGCCGGATCTGGCTGATGGTGTTCCTGCTCAGCGTCAGGTGGATCTGCAGAGAGAAGAAGAGTTCAGTCAAAAAAATAAATAATAATAACAGCAAATATGTGTTAAAGTGGTTTGTGCAGATTCAGTAAAAAATAATGAAACTTCACTGTTGAACGCCTTCGACCCTGATGTGCCAACATGTGTGAAATCATTTAAATACTGTGAAAATGTGTCTAATCCTACATTCACGTTGTCTGAATTTACAGTTAACATGTAAATTAATAGTTTTCTGTTTTTTTCTTACTAAATATTAAACAATAGAATCTTTAAAATAACTCATTTTAACCCCTAATAAGCATTATTTTATATTAAACTCCCTCAACCCGCCTCCTTTTCCATTAATAACATTAATAGTTCAGCTCAGACACTAAACAGTTAATCACTTTTATCTTTATCTAAATCTAACACGTTGGTGTTTGCAGGCTGCTGGATACCATGAATGTGAAAAAACAACCTCAGAGTCTCCGTTTGGCCTTTAAACCACGTCGGTGCTTTTATCTGTGAAATCTCAGGAATTCCATGTTTCCTGTTTTCTCTGTGGAATAAATATTTTTTTAAAAACTGCCCCTAAAGTTTGTTGTTTGGTCTAAAAGTTCCCCCATTTGGTCAGAAACCCGTCCGACTCCTTTAGCTCTGATCTCCTTCACTTCCTCTTTAAGTCGTCAACCACCGAGGACCCACATTTCCCCCAAACTGCCAAAACAAACTCTTTAAGACGTCTTGTGAGCGACTAAATAAGGGCTCTGGATGAGACTGACGGCTTTAACTGCAGGTCTGCCGGACGCGACGCACTTTTCGCTCCATTTGTCGGATGTTTTAGGAAATAAAACGTCGGGTCTGAGCTTTACTGCAGCTCATCAGCCGAAGACGTTCCGACAGCAGAGAAGAGCAAAAATAATTCAGGCTTTAAACATCTTCATATTTCAGAACGCTGTGAATCTCTGATGGAGGTTTTAAAGTCATTCAGAGGTCCGTTCATTAAATGCACATCGACCACGGTCTGATTCAGGCTTTACGTCACATTTCCTCTTCAGCTTCTGGACCTCTGAGGACAGAAGCTTCATCTGAGCACACCAGCAGTAACTCAGATTACATCGTACAGGTGTGAATTACTCCACGTGTCTTTTTCAGCGCATGTTTAAACATACTTCAGGTCGAAGTTCTTGTGTTTTTACAGTGAAACCCAAACTCAGCCGTTAGCTTCTCTGCTGCTCTCTGAAGTTCATTTATTACAGCAGGACTCACAGAAAAGCTGCTTTCATTCAGGATGGTTCTGTTTGTGTTGTTAGCTAGTAGAACCAGGAGGACGCAGTGACTGGAAAGTGACTAAAAGTGACTCAAACGTGACTAAAATTTACTAAAAGTGCCTCAAAAAGGACCAAAACTGACTAAAAGCGACTCGAAAAGGACAAAAACTGACTTAAAAGCTACTCAAATGACTAAAATTGACTATAAGTGTAGGTGTAAATTAAATTAAATCTCTTTTAAATGTTATTTTTACTTCTTTCTTTTTTTTTTCTTTTTTTTTTAACCAAAACAGGAAACTTGTTGCAGTGAATTGTTCTTTAGTCTCATGACTACAGCGACGCTGATGAGACTGCTGGACCAGGTTCTGGTTCTGGTTCCGACACTCACCAGGCTGGACATGTTGGCGAAGTCCCGGTGCCGCAGCGTGGTGATGAAGTTGTCCATCAGCCGCAGCTCGGCCGTCTGCCGGTCGATGTTGGGCGGGACGAACAGGAGGCCCGTCTTGGCGCACAGAACCGTGTAGGACGGCAGCAGGTTCTGGCAGGTGCACCGCTTCGGACACAGCATGGAGGAGGAGGAGGGCAGCGAGGAGAGCAGGACGCACAGGAGGAGCACCAGGAGGGGGCGCACCAACGAAGAAGACACCTCCATGGCTGCTCTGCTGCTAGAGGAGGAGGAGGAGGAGGAGGAGGAGGAGGAGGAAGATGAAGAAGAGGTGGAGAGGAGGAGGAGGAGGAGGAGGAAGAGAAGATGAAGAAGAAGAAAGAACAAAGTGGAGGAAAAAGAAGGACAACAAGAAGAAGGAGGAAGAGAAGGAAGAGGAGAAGAAGAAGGAGGAGGATGAAGACGAAGGAGGAGGAGGAGGAGGAGGAGGAGGAGAAGAAGAAGGAGTCAGTTCATGTATCGTCCCGTCTCGGCGCTCAGTTGGTTAAAAACAATCAAGTAAGATTTTAAAAGATTCAACATCTTTGTTTCCTCCCAGAAGAAACCAGGAGCTTAAATTGGACATAATGTGAATGGAGTTCTGTGGGACCAGAACCAACCAGCTGCT
>NW_007578601.1:68837-69944 GCF_000690725.1 Stegastes partitus
GGTAAAATTGTGGCATCCAGACGTCCAGTTTGACATTTAAAAGTCTTTTTTTAATAAACTCTTGTCAACAAACCCAAATTAAATCGAGCACGATCCAACGAGGAGAAAAACTTCCAGAAGAGGCGGAGGATGCTTCTCCCAGCGACTGTATCAGTGCTAATGTATGCTGATTTATGAGATGACTTTTAGGCTGCGGTTGAATTTAGGTGCTGTGGAGTCTCTGAGGAACACTGGTGCTCCGAGAACAGATTTAATTTGTTTAGCCAGGCCGGCTTAGCGTGAGAAAAATGCAAAGCAGCTCTTTTTCCGACGAGGAGCACTTCTCCATCTCCCTCTCCTCTTTTCATCGCTCACTTCTGACTCGAAGTGCTTCTCATTTCGATTGCGACGCTCCTCTTCCTCCGTCGCTCCACTCGTCTTTCTGCTGGTTCCCGTCGCCTCCCTTCATCCCGCCATCGCTCCGTCCGTCCATCGTTCGTTCTGCTTCCCCACCTTCGTCCCTATAAGATCATTTATTCAGCCCTCTTTCCCGATAACTCACATGTCAATCCTTTTTCTCTCTCCGACCCTGTAGTCTTCTCCCTCCACCTCCACTCGCCGCTAACACAGCATGTTTAATATCACATGTGTGTGTGTGCACACGCGACCGGGACACGCAGAGCGACACGTCCCCGTTCCTCGTGTGTGACGGTAATGAAATGTGTGATTGCGAGCTGACGTGTTCATTTACATGTTGATTGAGTTTCATGCTCCGTGGGCCTGCCTGTCGGAAAAACACGAACAGCGGCCGCTAACGAGAGCGTCAAGGGCTCCACTCGTGTTAGCGTCTAATCGGGTTTTTGTCTGACAGCGTCGTCCACGTCATGTCTCCTAACGACAGCCAGAGTTTATTTCATCCATTGTTCCGTTAACTTTTTGTAGCGTGAAGTCGTAGCATGCTAGTGGCTGTACATAGATAAGAGATGCATCGTAGCTCATGATGCTAGCATTAGCTAGTTGGAACTACGTTTATAGTGTAGCTGAGACTAACTGGACGGAGCAAGAAGGAGACTAGTGAAGGAGGCCACCAAGAGTCCTATGAGTCCTCTGAAGCACGGCGGTGGCAGC
>NW_007578601.1:70130-71270 GCF_000690725.1 Stegastes partitus
ATCCTGGATCCATGAACTTCATCACAGCTCAAACCAAACACGGCCTTCAGCTAAAACTAATAATCATTCAGAGTGAAGTTTCTCCATTTTAGCATCAGATTTGGTTCACTTTCTGTTCATCGAGACACTTTTTTTTTGTGCTTCTACAAACTTTCCAGCAGCTCATCATCGACTGCTTTCTGCTTCTCACCCTGAAAAGAACAAGAAGTCTGGCAGTAAATGCTTCATGACGGGCGAGAGAGCAACCAGGAGGAGAACCGTCGATGTGTTTTTATTTTATTCCTGCTGAGTAAGTTGTCCTGGGAAGGAGAAAGCAAACAGCACTTATACCATCAATTAACCTCGCCGCGCTCTCCTGATTACAATCTAAACAGAACATTAAAGAACACAAATTACGCCCGGCGCGCTTGTCTGTCTCACTTCATAAATTTCATAGATGTTTTTGTGCATGAAAATGAGAGCAACTTTTTTTTTTTCCCTCCCAGCCGAGGCAATAAAGGAATACATTTACATTGATATCGATTTCCCTCCGAGTGCAGCTCAGCGGAGCTCTGAATAATTTCCAAACACACAGCGGCAGGAATGACATATGCAAGCGGCAGCACACGGCCCCATTCAGCCAGCGACTCCCCCCGAAGTTCCTCCGAGTCCCACGCCCGGCGACTGGAGGACGGTCGATGGCAAATAACGGCGGAAAAGAGAGACGCGCTCTTTTATTTACGGTGTCGGAATATGAAATATTCAAACTGTGCCACACAGAATGCCGAGCAGGAAGTCTGCATGTGTCCCCGTAACGGGGCGGAGTGCAGGAAATGTGAGCCAGTAATGGGAGGAGATGTAATGGAAAGAGATAAACTCGCTGGAAATGATCGGCGGGATTCAAAAACCCGACTGAGACTACACTCAAAATGTCAATGGGTAATTGAAGAGGCCCGCGGCGCGACGGGAGAGCGAGCAATCAGGCGACGGCGGGCGACAACGGCAATTCGCGAATTTGTCACTCGAATGAAAACGTCTCGAACATGACGGAAGTTCAGCCACCGGAAAGTTTCAGTTACTGCAGGATGTCAGGACGGAGGACGGCTCGCTTTTATTCTTCTGTTAGTCAAACAAAGTGCCTCAGGTTGGAAATATTTACTG
>NW_007578601.1:76299-82566 GCF_000690725.1 Stegastes partitus
AATAACTAAAGCAGCCTTTATCAAATAAAAACCTTCCTCAGAAATAAAACCTCAAAAGAATCAGACATGAAATCACACAAATGAGACACAACTGGTGTGTTTTTGTATTTTTTTTTGCCTCTTTTTAATATTTGATCTTGTTTTTTCTCGTTTTGTTTCTAGTTTTTGTAATTTTGTGTCTTTTTTTGTCTCACTTGTGTTCACCTGCATGGATGTAGAACTGATCTTAATGTGAAGCACGGCGGAGGCAGCGTCATGATGCCAGACTACAGATTTAACACTGAGACACCTGGATGGATGTAGAACTGATCTGGTGTCAGGTTCTACCAGAACCCAGATGTGTTCTTCCTCCTAAATGTCATGTGTCTATCTGCTGTACTGATGAAGTTCTGAGGCTCAGAAATGATGGAAGAAGTCCATTAAAGTGATCAATCTGGACCCTCCTCTGTGGACTTGAAGGACCTGGACCTCTGGAACATTCACAGTCTGAAGGTAGAACTCTGGTCAGTAGATAGAGGTGCTGAAGGATCAGAACCAGATGTTCTGAGGAGGTTTACTGACGTCGCCTGTTGCTGCTTCGCTCACTGATGTTTACTGATGTCGGGTTGCTGTGACAGAACCCGTCCGACCTCCGGCGACCCGACCGTCATGAAGACTGACTCGTGTTTAACTCGGAGCTCCGGCTGTCAGATGGTGTTACAGGTGTTGTGGGTTCTGTTCGTGTCACCGTGCTGCTGCTGCTGAGCGATGCCTCTGAACTGGACTAAAATCGATCAGAACCGAACTCATTCATGTTAATCCGCTTCAGCATCGTATCGACTCCACGGGTCAGAACATCGACTCTCCACCAACGAGGTGCTGTTTGTAGGAGTCCAGCTGGTGACTGAGACCAGAACCAAGAGTTTGATTTAACGGAACAAATAAACTAAAAACCATTTGACTGATGTGTTAAACTGGTTCAATAGAGAATTAAATGAAAACAGTTGAAGACAAACAGGTGCTCTGAGAAGTTCTATAAATGTGGAAATTAAAGACGAATTTGATCTGAAAATGCTGGAAAACATCAATCTGTTGATTTAAGTTTATTCATTTGGGACAAAGAACCAGAAGAGTGACTGCAAAAAGAAAAGTAGTTATGAAACAATTAATTCATGAGTTAAAAAATATTTAAAATCATTAAAATACACTAAAAGTGCAAAAATGATCACGTCACAAAAAAACTAAAAAAATAGTGAAAATACTGCAACGTTCAGAAACTGTATATTTATTTTTAAAAATGATATTTTCAGGTCATTTTAATGCAACTATTTGTCTATTTTATGATCAAACACTATAAATGAACAAATTAATATTTATGAAAATGCTGGTTTTCATGTGAACATTTACAGTTTTGACCTGATTTGTTATTTTTTAAATCATCAACATAAACATAAATTAATATAAATTGGGTTTTTTTCTGTGATTTTGCTCAATATTATCTGTAATTTAACAAAACAGACAAAAAAAATGAGGAATAAGTGTAAAAAAAAATCATTTACCATCCATAACAATGTTTTTTTTTTTTTTTCAATTAAAAGCAAACATGATAAATAAAAATGAAATAATATTTTGGTTGATTTAAATTCAGGAAGAAAAGCGTAATATTTCTGTTAAACTTTGTAAAAGAATAAATTACAACTTCTAAAAATACTTAGTTTTGATGTGGATATTATTTACAGTTATAGCATGTTTTTTTTAATTTAATTTTTTGTTTATTTTTTGTTCAGTTTTTTTGTTTTTGTTGCTACAGATAAAATGTAAATTACTTTAAACAAACAAACCAAGAAATCCGTAAAAAAATAGAAAAAAACTGCGAAAATCTATAAAAATTCCAGAACAACAGTTAAAATGCTGAACTGACACTTTTTCTTTCAAATGAAGGCAAATATCTGTAAAATAATTATCTCTCACATATTTTCCTTTTTTTTCTTTTTACAGTGAAGCATCAAAAACATTTAGTTTTCAATTCAATTCAATTCAATTCAATTTTATTTGTCTAGCGCATATTTACAACAACAAGTCATCTCATAGCGCTTAGTTTTATGGTTAACGTGTAAATTAACATTTTTTTCCTGTGATTTTATTGTAATTTAACAAATCTGTCCACAAAAAATCAAAAACTTCTAATTTAAAACGTCTGAAGTTTTAATTCTGCTGTAAACAGAAAAGTATGATTATTATTATTAGTTCAGGTGTTTGCAAGAGAAAAAAACGACAAATAAATGTTTGAAACGGTTAAAAACAAAGTGGAAAAGTTTGTAATTGCCTCTTATTTGTCTCCAGAGATGCTCTTTAATGTGCAGATCTGCCGTTTGTACGTGTTTTTAGTTAATTGTGATTCTTCTCCGTAGTTTTCTCACATCTGTGGTCCAATAATCTGCAGTCGAAGCCCCGACCTGCAGCGTTTCCCTCCGTTTACCAGCAGCCAGGGGGCGCTAACACCCAAAACGTCTGGCAGGAGAACCAAGCTGCTCGCTTCTCGTCATTTCTGCCTTTTTTTTTTTTTTTCAAAGCAAGAGACAGAAAATAGGCCGAAAAAAATCGCCCTTTCAATTAGCATCAATCACCGGCGGCGCCGACGTGTTAATGGCTTCAGCAGAAACAGTGTCGAGCCGCGCGTCGAGGAAACTGTCATTTAGATTTAAATGTCACTCACTTCCATCGCTGTTATGCTAATTATGCAGCCGCGCTGAGCAAAGCCGACGGTTTCACACTTTAACCTGCAGCTGGAATCAATATCGCTCAAAGCCGTCGTCCCTCCACGTCCTCCAGCGGCTCCGTCCTTCTCTTATTTAACACCGAGCGGTCGCCTCTCGTCGCATAAACCACAAATACATAAAATACGACGAGGCCTCAGCCGTCAGACTGGAATTTATTCTGATTTCTGACACCGCAGCGGCTTGTTTATCCTGGAATCCTGGAAAATAGCCGCTCTGAAAGCAGACGCTTCCACTCTGCCGAGAAGAAAAAGCAAAGTTCTACCTTAAAAAATTCTAAAATGAGTCGGGAAGCATCGATCGGGAGCAGGTCCGACCTTGAAAGTCCCAGCCGATGGAGTAAACTGTGAAATATTCAGCACCTCCATAGATTTATGTTCTTATTATCTGGGTTAGAGGGAAACACAACAAAGACGTTCATCCACAAGTCGCCCTCGTGTGAGAACGATTTAAAACATCCTCACAAACACATACATCAAATTATAGCAGAAATTTGGGAAATTCTGCTGATTGCATTCAAATTTATGCAAATTTATGCAAATTTATTCCAGTTTCCGACCTTCCAAATCCTGAATTTGAGAAGTCTTTTACAAAAAACTGAGTCTTGATTTCCAGAACTTGCTGCGTCTCTCCGTTCACCAGAAACTTCTGAACATCTCCTGAAGGTCTGGAGACTCCAGGACGTGGACGTCAGGAGATGTGGACGTCTGAAAGCAGCATCTCGCTCAGCTTCCAACTGACTTCCTGTACACTTCCATCAGGTGATGAATGATGAAACTAAAACATGGGCAGAGGTCAGGTTCAGATGCCGAAGATGATTCCTAGAAAGTCTGAAGAGATCCGGAGGTCGGCTGAGTTGACCTGGAATGACCCGACTGGACTTTTATCTTCTAGTTTAGTCTCTGACTTGTTGAACTGTTTGATTTGTCGTTCTGGTGATTTTTGCTGTTTTTCCTCCTGAACAAAAGCTTTGTGTTGCTGTTTGTCTGACGTGCTCTTAACTCTGCTGAATGAGAACTTTCCACCTGGTTCTGATCCAACACATCAGTCTGCTTCTCCGTCCAGTCTGACTCTGATTAAGGAAAGTTTGTCTGTTTGCAGGAATCAAGGCTGAATCCGTTCGCTGTGCTCCGACCCAGTTTCTACTTTCTGCAGGATTTTCTCATTTTTCTTGCAGAAGTTAAAGTTTTCAGACCAAAATATCGACGAATGCTCCGTTCTGAGGTCTTTCGGTGCATAAAACATAAATCTTTAACCCTTCCAACACTGCAGCCCGCTAACCGGGCCGGCTTCATGACTCCTGTTCAACCCAGCAGCCCGGTATGGTGGTTCTGGTATACGGTGACTTCCTGTTACATTCATGTGGACAAGAGATGCAGTCATGAAATAAATCATGCAAATAAAAACTACGCTGCACACTGGACCGGTACGTCGCTCTCGAGGCTACGTGGCGGGAAAATATTTAACCACAATCGCCGACAGAGTTTCACTGCCGTCGTCTTTGCTGCTAACGCTGCTATTCACTAGCATATTTTCTGCTAACCGTTAGCCATCCCCCCATCGACGACACTTCCTTCCCGGTACGCTGTAAAAAAACATCCTGGTGAGGACCCTGATGGTAATTATGAAGTTTACCTGTCCACACCTGTACGTATACGACCAGAGTAAACGTCCAGATGTATTCAACCATCAACTCGTCTACTTCTGACTGATACCAGATGTGTAATGATGTGAAGTCCGTCCATTATCTTCTGCTTATCTGGGGTCTGGTCGTGGAGGCAGCAGGTGGAGCAGGTCGTTCCAGACCTCCCTCCCCCCGGTGACCCTTTCCAGCTCTTCCTGGGGGATCCTGAGGCGTTCCCAGTCCAGCCCAGAGATATCCAGAGGGCTCTGGGTCTGCTCCAGGGTCTCCTCCCAGGTGGACATGTTCAGAAGACCTCCAGAGGATCAGATGTCCAAACCACCTCAACTGGTTCCTTTAGACGCTCAGGAGCAGCAGCTCTACTCCGAGCTCCATCCAGATGTCTGAGCTCCATCCAGATGTCTGAGCTCCTCACCCTATCTCTACGGCTGAGCCCAGCCAGCCTGAGGAGGAAGCTCATTTCAGCCGCTTGTATGCTAGATCTCGTTCTTTCAGTCACGACCCAAAGCTGGAGACCATAGGTGGGATGTAGATGGATGGTAGATCTTCACCACCATGGTCCGGTACAGCGCTGCACCGAGCCGCCTGTCCTCCTCCATCTCTAGTTTCCCATCACTGGTGAACAAGACCCAGAGATACTGAAACTCCTTCGCCTGAGGAGATAGATGTGACGTCTACTTAAAATTTTATGAGTGATTAATTAAAACCACATCTGATCATGAACGTCAAGCTAAAGTCACTGAGTGCTGAAGGGGTTAAACCTGGAAGTTCCTCCGACGTGTTCTGACCGACGACACTTAGCCGACCAAACAGCAGACGATGAACTGATTTTATTTTGGTGTTTCACAACAAACCAAATGTTTCTGCACCAGCTGGAGTCGGTGAAACGTTTTCGTCCTGTATGCCCACCACGTCCGGAGCTAAACTATTTGTTCTTCCTCTCGCGTTTCAAACCGTCTTTATCTACGGTCCGGCGGAACGCGGCTCATCAGCGGCGTGGAATCGGCCTCAAAGGCAGCGCGGATCAAAGTCCGACACGAATCTGCTTCCTCTTTCATGAGAAGTCAATCTAATAAGGCTTTGATCGGCCACCTCTCCAGATCGATGGCTCCTGGGCGCCGTCCAGAGCAGCTCGTCGTGTCGCCGCCGCCCGATCAGAGGGCTGCAGGCAATCAGAGCGCCGCCGTTCGCAGCCGCCCGCCGATAATGTGATGGAGGGAGAAGAAAAAACGCCTCCACAGCTCGGCGCCTCTGATCAATGCTGATTTCTTATTTATATATTTGCGGCCGGCTGCACCTTCATACATATTTAGTCGCGTCCTGACTGGAAGCAGCAGATTGATGGCGTTAATCATGGACGGCTCCATCGCACAGGCCCGCCGCCGCCGCCGCCGCCTTCGCTCTCAGGACTGTTTGCTGAACAAACGAACTGCAGCGTCCAGAAACATCCAACTTCCTGCTCAGAGCTTTGTTGTTTCTTAACGTTTGTCTCTAAACCTGCAGCTTTCGCTTCCTGATAAACGTGTTTTCAAACCAGATGTTGAAGTGTTTCACTGAATGAAGGTTAATTGTGAACAAACCTGAACGTTTGAGGTGGTGTTTGACTTTTTGAAGCGCTCCATGTGGGATGGAAACACCTTCACTGAGTGTTTTTAGCAAAAAGCACGATTTTAGAAGGTTAATGTCCTTAAAAGTCTTTGAAAATGTTTGACAGAGAAAAGTTTCTGTTTGTTTCTAGAGGCTTTAGTGAAACTTGTCTGGTTCCAGCTTGAAGGAGTCATTTGGCCAAACGGACACATTACAGACGGCGACGGTAAATAATCATCGTTTGTTTGTTTCTTCAAACTTTATCCACGCGACCAAACAACA
>NW_007578601.1:84677-87151 GCF_000690725.1 Stegastes partitus
TGACTGGAACCATCCAGAACCTGTGGACTGATGAAGAAACAAGTCTGAGTCAGAAAGACGACAAGTTTAGTTGAACTGCAGCGGTTCTGTCCAGAGGAGTCAGAGATGGACCAGAAGCTGGTGGACGGAACCAGAAGAACCCGACTGAGGAGAACATGGACCTTTAACCAGATGTTAACGTTTCTGTGTGTTTATGATCCAGCAGGTTTGGTCGTATCTCCAGAAGAACTTAATGAATCTACGAAAGAACCAAAAGACAAAGATCCATGTCTCAGTGGTTCCATCAGAGAACATTCAGAGTTCTAGGAGTTGATGATAAACGTGGACTTTACTTTGATGGAAGCTACATCCAGTCGCCATGACAACCAGACAAGTGAAGTATTAGAATAATTCTGTACTAAACCTGAGACGGTCCAGCGGTTACACAAAGTGAATTTATATCATCAGATTTTATCCTCACAGACCAAAGGTTCTACCAGCAGCTGAGGTAGAACCCTGATGGTGGAACCATCAGCGTCTCAGTAGAATCCACCAGAGGATGGTTTGGGTTCGTCCGGCTGCAGACGTCCGGCGTGATCCTCCGTCTGAGGCCGAGCTGCTGTTTAACTGTAACGCTGGAGTTCTTTCATTTAAACCGACGGAGCTCGCTGGGCGTCGGTGCACAAACTCTCCGTCCCAGCATGCACCAGGGCGCCCGCCGTGACATCATCATCCCATTACCGAGTCCCAGTTCATGCAGCGAACCGTCGCCACCGCCAGTCAGAGAGCCAATCACACGACACACATGAACACACACTGGTGGTGTTGTGAAGCCACAGGGATCAGCTGTTTGCCTCCTCAACCAAACATTCAGCTGATTTCACACCGTCGCCGAGGTAACCGGCGGGGTTTGTGCAGATTGTGAGCTCGCCACATGGCGCCGGAGTGTGTGTGTGTGTGTGTGTGTGTGTGTGTGTGTGTGTGTTGCATGAAGACAATCAGTCAGATCGTCTCAGCGCGACGCTGCAGCAGGAACGGGTCACCAGAGGGTTCTGGAGAATTATGAGGAAAAAAAAACGACGAAAAACTGTCAGAAAAATATTAAATAAAGAAAAACAAACAGAAACATTCCTGTAAAGTAATCACATTACTCTGGATGTAAAGACAGTCCGACTGTTTACTGAACGTTTCTTCACTATTTTCTGTCTTTTTAAATTTATTTTATTTTATTTTTAGCTGATTTAAAGCTAATTTTAAAGTCAAGCAGCTTAAAACAATAAATGGATATTTATATAATTAAAGACAGTTGATATTTTATTTTATTTTTTAATTTTAATTGCAATTTTTTTCCCCACAGTTGACACGTAAATCCTTTTTCTGATTTATTTGAATTTACTAGAAATTATCTGTAAAATAAATGTACTGACTGTTTTTCAGTGCTTAGTTTATATTTCTGTTTTTAAATNGGAGGTTAAATGCAGATTCTCCTTCATTCTGGTCTGAAAGGCTTCAAAGTGGACTCTGGTGGGTTTTCTTCTTCGTTGCAGCAGAAACGCGCCTCAGAAAGACTGACGGTGGATTAATCCTGAAGACGGAGCAGCTCCGCTTGGAAAACTGTTGTTTATGGGCCAATGTATTAGTAATTTAGTTTATGTGAAGACATCGGCGGCCCGCGGGGAGACGAGAGCGAATTAATCAGTAAAAACACATCCGTCAGTGTTTCTGCAACTTTAGATGTAAAATCACTTCCCTCGTTTGTCAGGAGCAGTTTAGATAAATAAGAGCCACCCGGAGGTTCCTCTCAGCGCCGGCGGATCTGTAACGACGGAGCGTGATCCCGGACACCTCCGCCGACATCATCACGCCGTCATCAGCCTGATCGGCCGCCGCTGGGAGCAGCTCGCCTCCAGAACAAACATCAGCGCTGCTATGAGGAGACGGTCGGTCGCCGGCATCGACCAGCGGCGCCTCCACAGCTCGGCGGAGGAATTAGAGCTGACACCATCCGGCTTCAGGCGTCTTTAAGAGACGCCTGCTTTAAAAGTTAAATGACGGATCGATGGTGGGATCGATGCTCGGATGCGGTGCGTCGCCGTTATCAAATGCTAATTGCTGCAGAGAGTCTGAACTGTGCTTTAATGAAAGTCAGCGGTCAGCAGCAGGACCAGAGAACCGGACCGCAGAATGAAACGTGACGTCACAGTCGCCCTAAAAACAAAGCAGCGGTCCGATTCCAGACGGAGAACGAGTCTGTACATGTAGTTTAATGTCAGTATGAGAGATGTGACCTCAGCTTGTGTCATTTCTCTGCTCATAAAGTCCTGAAGTAAACTTTTCCTCCACTTATAAAGTTTGTGTTTATCATCACAGTCTTCCAGCAACTCCCAGAACTCTGAATGTTCTGGATGGACCAGAAGCTGCTGGAACACAGCTGTCAGTGTCCACAGGGTCTGACATCAACATGAGCTGAGAGGCTGATGGAGAAGGAAGTTCTT
>NW_007578601.1:89044-90574 GCF_000690725.1 Stegastes partitus
TTATTTAATTTAATTTAATTTAATTTAATTATTATCTGTATTTAACAAAACAGGAACAATCAGTCTAATAATAGTCAATTCTTTTAAGAAAATGAAGTTTAAAACTTCTCTTGTTTTTCCATCTGAATGTCTGTCAGCGTTGTGTTGCTGTGATTGTGTGTCTGTGTGATTGTGTGATTGTGTGATTGTGTGATTGTGTGTCTGTTGGTAGGAGACAGACTTTAATTACGTGACTGAGTTTATTTCCTGTAATTATCTTCCTGAATGTCAGCGACGTGTGAGTCCGACTGTATCTCAGTAACGTTACAGGTTCGTCTGCTGCTGGAGCGTCATCGTGTTCTGGAGTCGGTCCTGAATAACTTTACATAATCCATGAATGGAGACGTTACAGGAGGAAGGAGATCAGCTCTCTGCTGTTTGTGAGGCTCAGCCGTCGGATCGAACAAAGACGAGATCAACAGATTTCAAGTTCAGCTTTAGATCACTGGTTCAAATCCTCACATTTCCAGTCAGTTTGGAGTATTTCAAATCATCTTGGACAATTTCTAAGTCCAGTTTTAGAGTCTAGAAAGATGTTCCACCATCAGTAGAAAGATGTTCCACCATCAGCTGAATTTCCAGAATAAAGTGATTGTTGATGAAACATGAATAATTTCCTCCCGTGTTTGGTTCATGTTTTGGTCACCGTGTCTGATCCACACTGACTCCAAAAAATAACGTTAAAAATGGGAATAACTGAACATCTTGAGCCACTCTGGACACATCTTCACCATTTAGACCAGTGTTTAGTCCAGTTTAACCAGCTTCAGCCTGTGTTTGACTAGTTGGGCATTTTTCAAAATAAAAGCGTCCATTTGTGGGTTCAGAAGGTTAAACTGTTGAATGGAGAGTCGGTGTGTTTTCTCCATCTGAGGACAAAGCAGCGTCCTGGATAACCGATCAGAGCTGTGTCGTTCACACCGGACACGTTTTCACAACAAACGTTTGGCGCCAACAGGAAACGCTTCAGAAACGCCGACCAGCTCGCGTGAAACCTGACAAAGAGGCGAGCGGCTGTAATTACTGCGGCTCTGATTGTGTTCGCCGACCGAACAGCGTCTGGAGCCGATCCGACGCCTTTACTCGTGTTTTCATGTTTGTGCAGCGTGAAAGCCGAACACGAGGCCGGATGCTGAGTAAATAATGGCGCCGCACATCGGCAGACGTGCACCTGACGGCGATAAGCGCCGACACGGAGCTCACGGCGGCTCCTGCAAACACAGGCGGCGTGTTGACAAGAGGATTAGCATGTCAATGGGAGGCAGAGAGGAGGAGCAGAGGAGGAGGAGGAGGAGGAGGAAGACGACGGTGACAGACGCAGAAAAGGAAAAGCCGATAAGACCGCCGTTTGTTCAGAGACGCCGTCTGATTGGCTGCTGGCGAGGCCTCGGATACGTTAACCTGAGACCATCGGAGACAAGATTCAGATCATCTGAAGGACTTTGGTCCAGTTCTAGGTTCTGCAGATTAAGTGTGAGAACGTTTCACCGA
>NW_007578601.1:91214-93569 GCF_000690725.1 Stegastes partitus
AGGAGGAGGAGGAAGCAGCTGTTGTTCTGCAGGAACGTCGAGGAGATCCTGAGCAGCAGCAGCAGCAGCTCTGATCTACAGAAGAACGTCTGCTGACGATGATTCTAACATGTTGTTAGTGTGACAGCATCCAGAGGAGGAGCTCTGGAGGAGGAACTAGAGGAGGAGGTCAGATGAACCCCAGAGATGAAGAGGAGGAGATGAAGAGATGAAGAGGAGGAGGTGTTACTAATAATTCTTATCATTTATTATTAGAGAGAGATCACTCATGTTCACATCCACTGGAGGAGGAAGGAGAGGAGGAGGAGATGGAGAGACGAAGAGGAGGAGGAGATGGAGAGATGAGAGCAGGAGGAACAAGAAGAGTGGAGAGGATATAAAGAGGAGAAGGAGATCAAACTGAAGAAGAGGAGATGAAGAGATGAAGAGGAGGAGGAACAAGAGGAGTGGAGAGGATACGAAGAAGAGAAGCAGATCAAAGTGAAGAGGAGGAGAAAAGGTTAGATAAATTCCAGAGAGGAGGAGGAGGAGATGAAGAGATGAAGAGGAGATGAAGAGGAGGAGGAGGTTAGATCAACTCTGGAGATGAAGGAGGAGGTGAAGGAGGAGATGAAGGAGGAGGTGAAGATGTGCAGGTTAAAGGTTTAAATCCATTCACAGACACAAATCAGCTCCTTTGGCAGGAAAATGGTCAAAAACGTGTTTTGTTTTGAGAAAAGATTTTTTAATTTAACAGATTTATTTAAATATATTTAAATTATCAACAGATTTTTCTCCATATTTTTGAAATAGAGTGAAATGTGAATTAAATCACTAATTACCTGTAAATAAACACATTTACTGTGATTTCACAAATGTTTCTCTTTAATTTAACACAAGAAGCTGTTCATTAAAGCTGAATGCAGTTATTAAAATACATCCAATTAATTAACATAAATTTACTGTTTTCTTCTATTATCATGAAGTTTTATCCATCATGTGTCTAGTTTAGGATAAATATTAACATATGTATTTTAAAGGCAAATTAATTTTTCACACATTAAATCACTTCATTAAACATTAAAAATAATCTAAATAATACATAATGTTACATAAAATTCATCTAGAAAATGTATTTTAATCATTTAAAATTATGTATATTTTTACATAAGCTGCTTGTTTTCCATTATTTTACAGTATTCACTTACTTATTTTAAATTTATTACTCAGGATAATCAATATAATTATTGATTCTGTTGAGTCTCAGCCTGAATATTTAAACCTGGAACACTTCAGGGTCTCAGGATGAATAAAAATAAATAAAAGTCAGATTTTATTTTGTGTTTAATGATTAAATCACATCAGAAATAAAACTGTTTCAAGACTTTCTGCTACTTCATGAAGCCGATCACGTCCGTATTTAAATCTGGTTTTAATTGGAAACCACTTCATGAATATTTATGAATATTTATTTTACACACAAACGGTGTCGTGACCCGACAGCTGACGACCAGAACCGTCGTCTACGCAGCGGAAACGTTCCCGGTGCGTTTGTTTTGGGTTCCAGGTGAGCCGGGGGTCAGCGTGACGGCAGGAAGCCCGACGCTCATGTTTACACCGACACCATGAGCTCATCTGCATATTTACATAAACATGATAAACATCGTTCATTAAGTCTCCGTGTGGGCGTTCAGATGAGTCAGCTTCATAACGAGCTGAGACGCTCAACGAGACCTCCCACTCGCTCAGGATGCTTCTGCTCCAACACGTCGTAGGAAGAGTTCAGGTTCTGTTGGAGCAGAACCCGGACGTCCACGAGTCTGTCTGCAGAACACCTGACGGACCGGCGGCTCAGGTGGACGTGGAGATGGAACCCGGCGTGCTCATGCGCCTCCAACGCTTTGCTTGTTCAAACCTTCGATTTGCTGCCTGAATAAAACTCTGACCTTCGCGTGTTCGTCTCAGCTGCCTCAGAAAAAAATAAAAATAAAAAAACACATCGGAGTGGATCAGCGGATGGAAAACAATGCGAAGCGAAGGCCGGTCGGAGCGGCGCTGACTCGGGCTGACAGTGACGGATTGCTGCTGCTGTCTGAGAGCGGCTCGGCGCCGAACGCTGCTGCCGACCCAAAGAGTTTATGATGAGAGGCGACGTCGCTGTTTGAACAGAGATGGAGGAAGAGGAGGCTCGTGGTGAGGTTTAGCTGATTAGCTCTGACGCTACGCCGGTTAATCAGACATATGTGGATCCAAAAGCAAACCTCAGTCACTAAAATATCAAAGTTTTAATGTCAGCGTGAAGACGGACGTTTGTCTTCAAGCTAACATGGAGTCCAGAGAGAAGAGAAACTAAAGTGTTAGCACCTAAGTTTAGCC
>NW_007578601.1:94322-98811 GCF_000690725.1 Stegastes partitus
AAGTGCAGCTGAGCATCAGAGCAGAAGATCAGCAGCAGCAGTGAAGCACATCACGTTCACCATGTGACGTATGAAGAGGATGAACAAGAGACGATGTGACGCTGTGGATGGAATACATCCGACAGGTATGGACACCGGCGTGTTGCCATGGAAACAGTTAATGAAGCAGAAAATGAAATGTTTTCATTCTTGGTGGTGATTTGCTGCTCAGTCAGTTCAGACTGAACACATGGAATCACTGCCGAGAACATTCATCAATAACTCTGATTAGTCTGAAAACTGTTCATGTTCAGGAGGAGAACCGGAGAACCCAGATCGTTTTGGGGAACGTTTCCACCTCAGAACCACAGCTTGACTTGATCAGACTTCACCACAGAGCGTCCTGCTTTAAATCTGAGCAGCTTCGGGGCTTTTCTCACTTTTCACAGCAGATTAGTGTAAAAACGAGACGATGGAGGAAGTGTGAGGAGCTGAAGCAGGTTCACGGGAACACGGCAGACGTTTGGTCGCCTTTAACCACCACATCCAATCAGAGGGTTTATCAGGCCGGTACCGGCTGTGAGAATCGACTCATCGAAGCAGGCTGATGGAACCACTGAGTCCGATACCTGGAATGACCTGGAATAACCTGGAATGACCTGAAATGACCTGGAATGACCTGGAATAACCTGGAAAGTTCTGTCCAACGGTCACCCATGGCAGGAAATATGGAAAGATCCATTTCTAAGGACCAGTAATTATTCATTGTTGTCATTTAAAAGACAAGTTTTACTCGTTTTGAACTGATTTAAAGGACATTCGGTCGTTATTTCTACAAATTTTGTGTGTTTGGATATTTTTAAGTCATTTTGGACCGATTTTTATTCCTTTTGAACACTTTTTTATTAATTTTGGATGAGTTTCATGTCTGTTTGGACATTTATTTTCTTTCTGTACAATGTTTGAGTCTTTGTGGTGATTTTTCAAGAATTTCTGACCAGTTTTAAGTCATTTTGGACATTTTCTACTCATTCTGGAAAAAATGGCTTAAAAACAGCCGTTTTAGACACTTTTTTTTTTTTTACTCATTCTGGACACGTTTCAAGTCTGAACATGTAAGAACCAGAACCTTGTCTGGTCCAGCTTCACCACATCAGGTTCTGCTGATGTTAGAGCCTCAGCAGGTGGTGAGATGAGACCAGAGACTGGGTTCTGGTAGAACCATGGATCCATTCAGGACCTTTCTGAGGCCTCATCGTGACATTTTGTATTATTAAGGTCCAATAGTTAAACACTGATCCTGTGTTCGATCCATTCGATCATCCTGATCCGACGGTTCCGTCCAGTGTTTGGTTCCGTGGACCTTTAGTTTCTGCAGATGTTGGACCTTTAAACGGCGTCTCAGCTGAAAACAGGAAGTCCCTGAAAATCCCCCAAAACAGTCGAACAGAACTCAGAACCACAAAAGAACTCTGAGCTCAGTTCTGTGATCTGCAGAACATCTGACTCGTTCTGACAGAACCTTAACCAACCCGACGTCTGCTGGGTTCGAGCGGCGCCGCTCTGCAACAGAGTGGATTTATTCTCATTCCTCAGCGGAGACACAGACGTGTTAGCGCCTCGGGGAGCGGGTCGGACCGGCGGGCCGGGTCTAAACACTCGGCGCCGACACTCGGCTCAGAGAGTTTCATTTGTGTTTGTTCCGACCCAGAGAGTTCAGCCCGAACGCCGTCTCTGGCCCGACAGGAGACGGATCACGTCGGCAGCACGGGGAGATAAACACACTCAGCAGTGGACCGGTTCATCCCGCCTTCACCTCCACCGGATCAGAACCGGCACCGGTCTCACTTTCAAACCCCTTTCTGAGACTCTGTCCTGACCGCTGACCCGGAATAACAGCTTCATGTGGTTTAGTGAGCAAAGGTCCAAACAGCGGAGAGCAGAGGGAACCGGGCCGACCGGGTCAGGCCGTTTATCAGCTCAACACCTGGACGGCTGGTTCTGCAGGGACACAGAGACTCACTGGTGCCAGTCTGGACTCGTTGAGGGTTGATCTGGGTCGTTTTGGATCAGTTTCACTCATTTTGGTCCAGTTTCATTAAAAATATATAAAAACTGGACCTGGAACCGGTAATGTTTGAGTGTTTTTGAGCAACGTTTGAGTCATTCAGGACAAACTTTGGGTCATTTTAGACAAATTTAATATTTTCTTTTAAGTTTCAAATGAAAACATCTCAAACCTGAAGCTGGAACTGGACTTTTTACTGATTTTGGACTTTGTAGTGATTTTGGACTTCTGTCACTCGTTTTGTTCTGGTTTCAGGTCATTTAGGTCTAATTTGAGTCATTTTTTACTAATTCTGGACACGTTTAAAGTCTAAACGTCTAAAACCAGAACCTTGTCCGGTCCAGCTTCACACATCAGGTTCTGTTGATGTTAGAACCTCAGCAGGTGGTGAGATGAGACCAGAGACTGGGTTCTAGTAGAACCATGGATCCATCCATAGACAGACACTGACAGGAACTTTATGGGATCAGTTCTGATCCAACAGATGGACGAGGACTCTTTTAAAGAAGGTCCAAACCCGGCGCCGCTTTATCGGGACCGTCTGAGCCTTTCCAGGAGCTGCCGAGGCTTCGTCTTGAGGGATGTGCTTCCCGCGGCAGACGGACGGTTCATCAGCCCTCCTGGCCGCCGCAGACGTCCAGGGAGCGACGCCTCATTAGCCGAAGCACTTCAAGCGCGTCGCCGTTCGCCGGGGGACGGCGCCGGCGGCTACAAATCATCACCGGGGGCAGAAACGGGCCTTTGAGGGCCGTCGGACGCCTCATCTGAGGATGAAAGCTGCTCTGAAAGGCCTCGGACACGCCGGAGGAGGAACCAGAGCGTTAGAAGACGGTCTGAGGACGCCGTCAGACGTCAGTCCAACGCTTTAATCTGAGCTTTCACTGGATCGACTTTAAATCAGCAGAAACACGAGCTGCTCCGACTCTGTGGAGTCGACGAGGTTCGTTAAACGACAGAAAACCTCCCAAAGGACTCCAAAGACAAGAAGATACAGGAGAGGTCGACACCTGACAACCACCAGACGGTAAAACCTGAACGAACATCAGAACAACGACAAACACGCCTTAAACAGCCGACAGGGAGGAAATACCCGACAGAACACAGCACAGGACGGTGTGGAGGAGCTGGACAGGATGAGAAACCAGCAGTCAGACCTGGGATCCATGAATATTATCAACATTTATAAACATCAAGCTGGTGATGTTCTACTCAGTGAGGAACATTATTGGTTCTGTCAGTGTTTCTACTCATGAAAGAATCCATTAATATGAGCAACATGTTTCCATCCATCAGTCTGAAGCAGAGCCTCAGAATCACATGATAGAAACAAGAATCACATGAGAACAGATGAGAATATGATAATAATCAATTAGATTAATGTAATAACTGAAGAGAAGATTATGAGAATAGATGAAGATAGCGTAATAATAGACAAGAATAGGTAAGAACACGATGAGAATAGATGAAAATAATATAAAAACAGATGAGAATATGATAATAATCAATTAGATTTCTATAAGAATAAATGAGAATAATTAAAGAATAGATGAGAAAATATCATAATAGATTAAAATAATATAACAGATGAGAATAATATAATATAAATGAGAATATTATGAGAATAGGTGAGAAAAAGATAAGAATAAATGAGAATGATATAATATAGATGATAATAGTATCATAATGAGAATATTATAATAATAGAAGAGATTAATAGAATAACATGAGAATAATATAATAACAATGAGAATATTATAATAATTGATACAAATATTATGATAGATGAGATTAATATAAGAACAGATGAGAATGATATAGGAATGATATAGGAATAGGTCAGAGTATTATGACCTATTCCTATATCATTCTCATCTGTTCCTAAATGATATAGGATTAGGTGAGAACATGAGGAGAACAGATGAGAATAAGGTAACAGACGTTCCTTCAGGACCGACACAGTTTTATCTCGTCTTTAATCTTTTACAGCTGATTCAGGTGGAATCTTCTGATTTTCCTCAACTCGGCGTAAAAACCAGAACAAACCTTCACATTCTGAAACTGAAAACCAAAAGTCTAAAACCATCTAAACTACCGGCTACCAGGTTCACATGCTTCAGGTTCTTTCTTTAAACCACTTCCTGCTTCAGTGAAACACAAACAAACACGTCGTGAACGTCTGAGCGACTGTTTGTGTTGAAATCTCTCTCATTCTGTTTAATTGTGACTCCAGGAGTTCCCTGGTTCATATCAGCCGTCTGTCATCAATGAACCCACATCGGTCAGTGTTCAGAACCGCCGTCCATCACAGAGGAAGTAAAGGTTCTGGTCCATCGTCTTCCTCCTTCTGCTGGTTCTGTCTGATTTGATCCTGTTTGGATGTTTGATCTGAATAATCCTCATTTATCAGGAGATGAAAGCAGCCAGAGGAGCTGCAGCAGGATC
>NW_007578601.1:101060-102869 GCF_000690725.1 Stegastes partitus
TGTCCTGTGGGCCGGGCTGACTGTGGGCCAGACTGGCAGCGTCCTGCAGGTAAACAAGCAGCGCTGGACCCACACAGACGTGCAGGGAGGAGATAAGCTGCAGACAATGGACGGCCTGGTGTGTGTGTGTGTGTGTGTGTGTGTGTGTGTGTGTGTGTGTGTGTGTGTGACGGTAAACGAGACAATGAGCAGGTGGCGGCCAGCAGCGTCAATGTCACCGATTCTGGACGGAACCGGCACAAAGAGACCTTTAGACTGGACCGGGCTGGCTGTGTGTGTGTGTGTGTGTGTGTGTGTGTGTGTCTTTGATCATTGTGTGTCTCCTGAGTAACAACATGATCCAAAGTGAACACAACACAATAAAAACATCATCATCATGTAGCGGCTGGTTTCTGCTCCAGCCAACAATCTATAGTCCCTTGTTGTTGTTTTTTTTGTGTCTGCTGTGGTTATTTTGTGTCTCTTTTGTGTTGTTTTTTTGTCACTGTGTAGTAATTTTGTGTCTCTTTGCACTTGTTTTTGTCTTTTTGTAGTTTTGTGTTTCTTTGTGGTTGTTCTTCTGTCTTCTGGCTGTGTTGTGACTTTCTGTGATTATACTTTTGTGTTGTGTGTTTGTTTTATGTCTATTTATAATTGCGTTATTTGTCTTTGTGCTTGTTTTGTGTCTCTTTGTGGTTGTTTTGTGTCTCTTTGTGGTAACTTTCTATCTTGTACTTGTTGTTTTTTACTCTGCTCAGTTGTTTTGTGTCTCTTTGTGGTGATCTTACATCTCGTGGTGGTTTTGTGACTCTATGTGATTATTTTCTGGGTTTTGTGGTCGTTTTTTTTTGCCTCTTTGTGTTTGTTTTGTGCGTCTCTGTGTCGGTTTCCTCATTAGCGGAACCAGAACCCGCCTGCATCAGAGCCCAGATAAGCCGGTCGGAGGAATAAAAAACACATTTCCATAATTACGGAGGAGCAGCAGAGGAAATAATAAGAGCGAGCGGCGGCTGATGTTTAAACCGGAGAGGATTTCATTAACACCAAACTATCGAACGAGCACAGAGCACGTCGGAGCAGCAATCAATCGGGCCGCGAGCCGAGCCGAGCCGGGGGTGGTGGGAACGGAGAGGCCAGAGGGATCGATGTGGGGCGGCGTGAGAAAGTCCTGGGCAGGACTACAGGACCACATGGTGGAGGCGAGGATCAGGATGTGACGGTTAAAAAGATGCCAGACTGGATTCACACTGAACCAGGAAGTAAAACAAACAGGAGGAGCAGAAACACGTCGCTGAGCTGAAAAACAGCTTCATGATGCTGAAAAAGGAACCGATCACATTGTTTTAAAGACATACTGAAGCACGGGGAGTATTTGCTCACAATAAGGTCAGAATACGACAAATAAACATTAAAAAAACGGTTTAAATTAATCTTTTCCTGATGAAATTACGTTAAACCAACAAACTAAATCAGCTTTTCCTCTACGAAGATCATTTTAATCCCTAAATGATGTTGAACTTAAACAGCTGATCTAAATCTGAATTATTTAATCCTTTAACTGGTTTAACAGCCGACTCTGAGTGACTTTATCTTACTTTTCCAATCCTGGACACTGAATTATTTTACGTCGGTTGTCCTCATTCAACATGTTCTAAAGTTAATTTTACAAAACGCACAATAAACATGTTTTATTGGTTAATGTTCTTTTTACTGTTCAAGCCTAAAAGCTGCTTTAATATTCTGCTGAATCAGTTCATCCAGAGTTTCTCTTTAACGAGTCTTAACGTGGAGCAGAAGCACTGATGGACTCACCGCTAACGAGTTTAACGA
>NW_007578601.1:103529-115217 GCF_000690725.1 Stegastes partitus
TTTTTTTTTACATTATTATTAGTTTGGCTTCTTTTATTTGTATTTTTACAGGTAACATGTAATTTAATATTTTAATATCTTTAAATGTGATTTCATATCGTCTCTATTTTAACAAAACGCTGAAAAACTGTTTAATTTTTTTTTTTTTTTTAAAAGCTGTGTAATGTTTTAACAGATAATGTGGAGGATGAGGTGAATATCTGCATCATTTTACAGCCAAACATTAAACAATAAACATTAATTAATCACATTATCATCATTATTATTAATCATTAGTTAATCACAGCTTTGAGCTGGTTTATACAAATAACCTGTAAATTAATCTTTTTGTCTGGCAGTCGGGTCAGAGGTCCAGTAGAAACCGTCCTCTGAACACAAAAGCAGAATCTTCCTCCTTAATTGGGTTTAATTATAGTTCACCATAAACGTGACTTAAAGGAACCGACGGTGTTTAGAAACGTGTTCCAGAACCATCTGGGTTTAATCAGACGTTCTCCGTCGGCACCAGAACCGGCCGACGGTCCCGGTCCGTCTCCATAATTGGATTTCCACGACTTCGTTAATAATCTGAATCATTTCTGTTTATTGGATTCCCGCCGGAGCCACTCTGTAATTACACCGACCGTGACGGGAGCGTGGATCCGAACGCGACCCGTCCCGAGGTTCCGTCCAGTGTGGGCCTGAACGCTGCCGCTTAATTAGCCTCGGCGCCGGTTCTGGCTGTGGGCCGGACTCTGGGGCCTCCTCACGCCGCCGCTGGCTTTGTTCAGCACTGATTGTTCTGCTGAAGGCTAATTAGTCTGCAGGCTGACGGGGGAGTGGGCCACCGAGGAGGAGAACCAGAACCAGAACCAGAACCAAGACTAGGACTAGGACTGGGGTGAACCAGAGGCCAGAACAAGACGACCTTGCTGGAGGAAGGCAAATCAACAACCCATTCCTCTGTAAATAAAGTACATCTGACTCTTATTTTGAAGGTCATTAAGGGTTCATCGTTACTTTAAGCTTCACTTCTACTCTGTTTCCCTTTAGACGCCAAAACGAGCTGGTTTGGGTCAGAAAAGATTCTGCTGTAGGTTCACATTCATTTATTTATGACCTTCAGTACTTGTGTAGATGTAGAGACTAAAACTAGTTGGTAAAGTTGAGAAAAACTTCCTGCTTTGGGGCAGAATTGACTTTTTTTACAACCTTAGTTTGCTGCAGACACTAAAACCAGCTGGTTGGAGTCAGAAAAACATCATATGTTGGATTAAAAGAGACAATTTTACAACCTTGTGTAACATGTTAGGAGCTTGTTTAGATGCTGGTTTGGTTCAGTAAAACTTCCTTCGTTTGGTTAAAATTGGCTTCTTTTTTTTTTTTTACCTTAGATATCTGTTAGAAGCTTGTTTACATCTAGACACTAAAACCAGCTGGTTTAAGTCAGAAAAACATCGTATTTTCGGTTAAACTGACCATTTTACAACCTGAACTACATGTTAGAAGCTTGTTTGGATCTAGAGACTAAAACTACTTGACTTAGTTTGGATAAACATCCTTGTTTGGGTTAAAATTCACTTCTTTTTTCTTTTTTTTACACCATTAGACATCTACTGGAAGCTTGAGACTGAAACTATTTGGTAAAGTTCAGTAAAACGTCCTGCTTTGGGTTCATAATGTGTTTATTTACAACCTTAGAATCACGTCAGAGGCTTGTTTATAATGAAAACTTAATGATAGATTCAGAAAACTATCAGTGTTTGGGTTGAAATATGAGCCAGAAACAAGACAGGATGAAGACTCGTTAAATCAGTTTGCAAATTAAAATAATGACGTCAACATGTGGGATTCACTTCTAGAATAATAATAACAATAATAATAATAATAATAATATATAATAATAATAATAATAATAATAATAATAATACATAATGAGAGCAGTCACAAGTTTTTCTTATCTATGACACGTTTTAATTTGTTTTTAAAGACGTTTTCTTTCTATAAAGTCTTGTTGTAGGTCCAACACCTGACCAGAACCTTCTGGGTTCAGCACCTGACCAGAACCTTCTGGAGAACTTTGACCACCTCAGACCTCTGAGCTCCGTCCTTCTGTTCAGGACACCAGCTCTGCTCCACTGTTTCTCTACAGAACTGGTGGTTTGTGTCACTTCATCCAGGACTAAAAACAACAACGGTGGACGCTCACGCCGGCACCAGAACCCGACCCAGAGTCCCTGATCCACCAGCTGTGGCTGCAGACCTGCAGAAACCCCGTTGACCCGTTAGGACTGGAGCAGAACGCGGAGCAGCTTCAGATGGACGCCGTAGATCATTCGGCCAAGCAGCCGACGGACACCACGCCTCCTCACGCCGATGGACGCTCTGGGCCCGTTAGCCCGACCCAAGCACGACCGCGAGAGCGCTAATGGGACGGCGCGGCGGGGCTGTTAATAAAGGTATGGACGGCGCCGTTCATCACCGGAGTTATTAAAAAGCTGCTGATGCTGCTGGCTGCAGCCTGAACACAGGAACTCATCACGGACGTCACAACAAAGTCCACAGACGGAGGTTCTTCAGCTGCTGGTGTCCCTCAGAGAATAAAACACAGAATGAACTGATGAATCATAATTAGCTGTGGAGGAGGTTCTACAGGCAGCTGAAGGTAAACGAGCCAGAAGATCATCAAATCTGACTTTTATTCTACAGAAAGTTGGTCCGAAATTCAAGGTTTTTGTTAAACATCAACACATTTTTAGGTTTTTAGCCTCATTTCGTGCATTTTTGACGCCTCAGATTTGGATTTTTTTTCCAACTACGAAGCCTCAAAACGCAGTAAAATATCATTAATTCAAACTTTTATCTGATTAAATGTGTGTGAATTAGACTCCTACGGCCTCCGTTGTTCCGTTTCAAACAGGAAACACGAGTGAAGTTTCTTATTTAAAGACCTTCTTCAGGTTTGGTGGTTAAATCCAGCGTTTGTTCTGGTTGAACCCGGCTGACGTGGGAGTCGAGCCGCCGCTCAAGTGGCTTCACGGCTCCTCAATCAGAAGCTTTGTGCTGAAATCAGAGGCATTCAGTCGAGGCGAAGGAAGGAGAACAGAGTTCAGACGAATTAAAACAGCGTTCAGATGAATTAAAAGGGAATTAGTTTAAAGTTTATTAGTTTAAAATTCATGAACTGGTTGGTGTTTAGGATGAACAGAAGCAGCTGAGTGAAGGTGTTTCATCGTTAATTCCACTTTTATTGTAGTTTTCATGTGATTTTAAATCATCTGCTTCACTGACACTCAGTCTAATAATCGATGACGCTGATTGAAGCGTTTTAATCTCTGATGTTTAATATTTGTTTACATGCAGATAAACTAAACACTGAAGTTAAAGATCAGAAAACGATTTTAAATCTTCTCTGATTTTATCCCAAAGTGTCGAACGCAGCAGACGAGTTGGTTCTGTGGATAAAAACTGTTGATTTAATCTGATTTAAGTCGATCTGACTCCCACCAGTTGGCTTTAATGGTGAACTTGTGTGATTTATGTTTTATTTTTTCAGCGTTTGCGCCACAAAACCTGCAATAAATGCTGTTTTCTGTCCAGTAAAGTCCAGAAAACAGACACAGATCCCACATTAATATGAACTAGAATCAGTTTTACCAGCTGGTCCTGTTTGACTAAAAGTTATTTGTCTTTAATTTTAACTTGTGATGCACGATATTAGAATTTCTGACCGATATTTAGATTTCTGATGTCGCCGATAATCGATGTTCAATTTTTGTTCACAATGAAAAATGAGTATAAGCAGCCCTGAATAGAAGCCCAGATTATATCAGATATACCAGCAACATGGACCGGTACCGACGTGGTACCGACGTGGTACCGGTCCATCGCTTATCAGTAAACACTTTGTTTCTCTTCCTGCTCGTCTCCACAAACCGACCTGAACTCTGTCATGGAAATTTCCTTTGTCTGCCGACCTGCCGTCCATCTGTCCACCGGAGTGTGTGTTCAGGTGTGCAGTGGATCAGCACACACACACACACACAGACACACACACACACAGGACACACACACACACACACACACACGCTCGCTGGCTGCCGGTGGAGGAAGGTGAGTCGTGCTGAGCGGTCGGAGCCGACAGGTGTCAGCAGCTCCAGGTAGCTCACCTTGTTTTTGTTCTGTCGGCTTCACGGAGCACAAAGACGCACAAAGACACACAAAGACACACAAAGACACACAAAGACACACAAAGACACACAAAGACACACAAGACGCTCTCGGCAGGGTTCTGGCGCCGTTAAAAACACACAACTGCCGGCGGGGAGGTTTTAAACGAGGAAGTTGATCCGCCGTCAGCAGGTTAACGGGAGCAGGAACCTGAACACCTGAACACACACACACACACACACACACACACACACACACAGCTCTGGTGGGTTTAGAACGCGCTGAAGACACGACACAACATCACGACACAACGGCCCAACGTCACGACGACATGACATACCATCACGTCCCATCATGACGATGAACAAAAATGTCCACTACGCTTAAATAAATGAACCCAAACATAGAAAACCTTCCTAAAAGTTGTGTTCCTGTATACACACACACTGGTGTTTGATTCCTGTTGTTCTGCTGCCGGTGGTTCTGGTCGGGCAGGAAGCCCTGCGGCTGGCTGCTTAATTAAACATGAAGCTTCAGCCTGAACCTGTAAAGGCTGCAGAAGAAGTGAGCGACAGCAGCAAACACACAAATACATCAATAACTGGACCAGAACAGCGCCGGGTCCGAGGCCGGCAGCAGAATCCGAACTCTGGCTCCAGAAACACGTCTGAAACCGAGACGAGACCTGAACCCTGCAGCTCTGACCCGATTCAGCAGCAGAGCGGCGCCGTGCAGCTTCGTTGTGGCGGTCTGCATGTGTTCATGGAGGTTCTGGGCTCCGTGTTTCCCTCCAGAACTACACGTATGACGGCGAGTCCACGCGTGATTAACGAGCGTCCTTGAAGGTGGAACGCCTTCAGGGTCCAACACCAGCAAAATAATTAGCAGCTCGATGTGCTGAGGCTGAATGAACAGAACATCACATCCAGAACGCTGGACGCCTCCGTGTTGGTCCAACAGGAGCTGATTAGAACCTTCACAGCTGCATCTATACATAGACACATGGACACTATATTTATATATATATATATATATATATGTTGTGTTCTGGCTGGAGCAGGAGCAGCACTCGACCGTTTTGTTTTGTTTTGTGGAAGCGATGCAGGAACAGATTTGATGGTTTGTGGCCTCGGTTTGGTTAAAGGTCGACGTGAAAGGAGCTCGATTCTGAAGACGAGGTCGGCAGGAAGCGAAAAGACGAACATGAAAAGAAAACCTTGTTTGTGCTCAAGGCTTCAAGACAAACAAGACGACAGCAGCAGCAGCGACGGGCCTCCAGCGGCTAACGGTCGGTTAGAAGCTGCTGAAGAACAGCGTTTAGCTCCAACACGTCCTGAATATAGATCGACGTGTTTATGTTTAAGGCTGATTACATCCAGACAGCTTTCTGATTATTAAACTAAACGTTAATCAACATTTAATAACAATAATCAACAGGAAATGATTCCTTCTGTTGCTTTGTTTCATGAATTTTACCTCCAACTTTAGAATGAAGACGTTTATTATAAAGAACAAGAGCTAAAGTAGCTGAGCTGCAAAAACAACAGATAAACCCACAAAACAACCACAAAGAGGCTCCAAACTATTAAATAAAGACGCAAAATGACCTCAAAGATGCAGAAAACTATCATAAAGAGACTTCAACTGCTGGAAACTGGAGGAAAATGAACACAAGTGCATAGAAAACCAACACAAACAGAGAAAAAACAACCACAAAGAGACACAAAAAGATCAGAAACTGAAGCTAATGGACCAGAGAAAGACAGAATAAAACTTCAAGAGATGCAAAACGAACACAAAAAGATGCCGCTTCAATGCAAACACATACAAACCACCCTGCAGACGCAATTAAAGATGCAACAGGGCCGCAAAAATACACCAAAAAAACCCACAAAGAGGCTCCAAGCTAATAAATAACGACATAAAATGACCTCAAAGACGCAGAAAACCACCATAAAGAGACTTTAGCTGCTGGAAACCGGAGGAAAATGAACACAAGTGCATAGAAACAACCTGAAAGAGATGAAAAAAGAGCTGAAACAGAAGCTAACGGACCACAAACAGACAGAATAAGACTTCAAGAGATGCAAAACGAACACAAAAATCCACCAAATGATCAGAACACTGGGAGCTCGTCATTCATCAGACCAGGATTTCACGGCAGAGTTGGTTCTACACCCAGATTCAGCTCAAAAAAAGCAGTTAACGGTGATATTTGCTGCTTTTTTGCTGAAAAAACGTCTCAGAATTTGTCCAAAATGACTGAATTATCATCCAGATGTTCCCCAAAACGCCTCAAACTTCTGATTTTGAGCTGAAAAACGATCCGATCTGTGAGTTTTATCTTTAACTCTGGTGTTTTTTTGCACCTTTTTCTGTTTAAACTGGTGGTTAAACGTTTAAAAAGCATCAAAACAACAGATTTAGTTCATTAACGTCCAAATGAAACCACAAACCGTCCTGAATCTCTCCTCTTATCGTCACACCGAACCAAACCCACGACGTCCTTCTATCTCCAACACTTTGTTCTGAGGTCCAGTGTTCCTGCAGGTGAAGCTCCTCTGAGCCTCAGGTGAAGCTTCTAGATCAGCTTGTGGAACATCTGACCTCCACACTCCTCCAGATGTTGCAGAATTAAACGAGGAGATTGTTTTTTTTACCTCGTTATTGAGCTTCTGGGCTTCGTGTGCAGCTCGGAGACGCCGCCGGCTTCCACTGACCGCCTGCTTCCACTGACCGCCTGCTTCCACTGACCGCCTGCTTCTACTGACCGCCGGCTTCTACTGACCGCCTGCTTCTACTGACCGCCTGCTTCTCAGCTCTTCTCAACAGACGAAGCTTCTGTGGAGATTCCCAGAAAACAGGAAGCACGTCCTGCTCATGAGGAGTCTCTTTGGACCGTCTGTCCGGACAGTACCGTTATCAAATCCTCCTTTATTCGTGCGTTAATTCGTCCCCTGAGGGTTCGTCTGCAGCAGCGACACTCAGAACGAACACAAAAAGCTCCATTCAGAGGAGATGATGGAGCTTCTGCAAAACAGGAAGTTCTCCAGTTTTAATGAGAACATACCAGAACTGTTTGGATGAAACCGTCTGGTTCTGTATCTACAGACCAGAGTTCTACCTCCAGACTGTGAATGTTCCAGAGGTCCAGGTCCTTCAAGTCCACAGAGGAGGGTCCAGATTGATCACTTTAATGGACTTTTTCCATCATTTCTGAGCCTCAGAACTTCATCAGTCCAGCAGATAGACACATGACATTTAGGAGGAAGAACACATCTGGGTTCTGCTAGAACCTGACACCAGATCAGTTCTACATCCATCCAGGTGTCTCAGTCTGAATACTGGACCTGGTTCTGATCCAGAATGAGACAGAACGAGACTCAAAACCGCAGAAAGGAGATAAAACTGTTCTAAAGAGACTCAAACCCACATGAACGAGACACGGAACCACAGAAATGAAGCAAAAGGACCAAAAAAATCAGCAAAAATGTAAAAATGTAAAAACTGGACACAAACGAGACCCGAAATGAGCAGAACTTTGGAAGAACTTTTAAAAAATTAGTCACAAATAACAAAAGTGACATAAAATTACAAATAAAAGGACACGAAATGACAAAAACTCAAACTGAAACCAGGTCTACATCCATCCAGGACTCTCAGTCTGAACCCTGGACCTGGTTCTGATCAGCATTATGGGATTTTCTTTAAGTCGCACCAACAACAACAACAACAACAACAACAACAACAGCAGCAGCAGGAGGAAGCTGTTGATGAACAAACAACCTCATGGTCCAACCGACTGCATGTTTCAGACCCGTTCTCACGTTGTCATCTCCTCAGACCAGAACCTGGACTTCATGAGCTCAGATCTCTGCTGAACACTTCCTGTCTGACAACAACCCATCCTCAGTGCTTCCTGTCAGCGTGACTCAACCCTTCAGCGCTGCCGTTAGAGGTCCGACTCGGTTCTGAAAGACTCTGCGTCCGTCAAACGGACACGAAGAAGCAGACGGATCTGTTCAAATCACTTCTAGAAGACCTACCGGGTTCAGTGGTTCTGGATCAGCGGGAGCCGGTCAGGACCAGCGGGGACGGGATCGGATCTGCAACAGCCTGAAACAGAAGAAGTCAGCGGTCAGAACCTGAACTGGACTCAACTTGATCTATGAAGCACTTCAACACAACAAAAGTGAAACCAAAGTGCTGAACACAAAATATGGACCCGGAACTGGACTTTGGTGGATAAACGCAGAACATCAGCGCCTGGTGGAAGAATTTCTGGACCCGTTACGGTACCGAGGACTCAGTTCAGCCGTCGGTCTCGTTATGAGATTAAAATGTCAGAAAATTCAGTGTTTCCTGAAGTCCAGGAAGTTTTTCTGTTTCACACAAACCACAGAAATTCAGTTCAACATCACAGAGATGTTTAAGGCATTTTATTAAAAAAAAAAATCATTTTATTACGATTATCTGACATTTTACTAATATATTTGGACATATTCATAGTTTTAAAAATTATATTTTTATAATATTTTCTGACTTTTTAAAAAACGTATTTGGACCAATTTCTTTTTTTTGTTGAGATTTTCAGACATTTCATAAATATTTTTTAGACGTGTTAATATTCCTACTGGACACGTCTAAATCAATACTTTCTGACATTTTATTAATATATTTGTACATACTCATATTTTCTGAACCTTTTATGACTGTATTTGGACGTTCCATCAGTCTCTGGAGACCTTCATCATAATTTCAGGCATTTTATAATATAAAATAAAATAATTTCAAACACTTTCATTTTACTGCTGGAAACTTCATCCATACTTTTCTACACACATGTAAGTATTCATGTTTTTTGGACATTTTAATAATATTTTCTACTGTTTATTAATGTTTTTTTGGACGTGTTATCGACGTATTTGGACGGTCCGTCAGTGTTTGTGGAGATTTCTGATGCGTCCTCTGAACCAGGACACGGTTTAACTACGGAGGACGCTACTGAGCATGCTCAGTGTGGTTCTAAACCGTGCGCAGCATCTTGCTCGCTGGTGGAGGACGTCTGGAAACCTTCACGGCAGGAACGACGCCGAGCAGCTTTCATTTGCATGAATTAAACTTGGGTTTTCTGGAGGTTGTCTTCCAGCTGCATGTGTCCGGCCGGACGGCGAGGCGCGATGGGAAGATGCTGCTGGGCCTCATTAAGATCAGATGGAGATAAGTGGACCGGCGCCGGTCGGGTTGTTCGCATTCAGCTGGAAACTGACTTCCAGAGGAGTCGAGAGACGTCTCATCCTCTGAACATCTACGTCCTGGAACCCAGTGACTGGAACGAGATCCATCTTTTCCCTCAAGTTCTGATCTTCAGACATGACTTCAGGTTTGTTTAGTTTCTGTTTTGCCTTCATGATGCTGAAATGAATCCGATGAACGGTTCCGACTCTACGAGCATCAACATCAACTCATTCACTCTCATTTATGAGCCAGAACCAGAAAAGAACCACAGGGACCAAAAACAATCCAGAATATTCGGTCTCCATCCGTAATAGTTCTGAATTACAGCCCGTTGACATTTTAGTTCATTTTCTACATTTTGGCAAACTGTTTTTAATATATATATATATTTTAAGCTAAATTTTATTACAATAAAACTGTGTCAGTTTTTTGTCGCCTAGTTTAAAGGAACAAATGACTGTTTGTGTCAAGAAATATTATTTAAAAAGTGTTACAAATATGGGCCATTTTCTATGTATATAATATATAGATATAACAGACATATATTATATATATTAGAAAAATGCAACAAATAAAATTAAGCAAAATAAATAAAGTATAAGAGTGAGCGAGACAAAGAGTGATCGAACAAATACAGTAAAAATAATAAAATACTAAAAAAAAATTAATGACAGTAAGTGTCTGTAAAATAATGTTTGTTTTTAGCAGATTTTTAATAAAATAAAATTGTGTATTTTTGTCATCACATATTTTTCAATCATAAATGACTATTGTTTAAATAAACATAGATTTCTGTTGTTATTTACAGTTTTTTCCTTTTTTAAAAATGTTATTTTATTTTTTTACAGTTAATGTGTAAATCTTCTCGAGCGGTTTTATGAGATATTATCTGTATTTTAACAAATTGATAAAATCTATAAAAAATAACATTTAATTTATTATTAGAAAAAAATACAGTAAAAATGTTTGAGTATGTGTTTTTTTTAATGATGATGAGAGAATATCTGTAAAATAATAGCAGATTTTTAATACAATAAAACTGTGGAATGTTTTTCTATAAATACATTTTATTTATTTATTTTTTTTACAGGTAATTTAATAGTAATTTAACACTTTTTAAAAGAAGTGATTTTTCAAGATAAACTATAAAACAACATGTTTGTGCCGTTTTCCATTTACACATTATAAACCTGTAACACAATATATAGTTTAATTACATTTATCTAGAAGTCGTTAGCGCTAACGAGCAGGAAGTTGATTCATGATGTTTTCAGTCCAGGTTTAGTTTCCTCTGCTCGTGTTTCTCTGACAGTAAACTGTTGTTTCTCAGATTGAAGCTTCTGTTTGGATAAAATGTGACTAAAGCAGCCGTCAGTCTGCGTTTTCCTTCCTCCACAACATCCAGCTGCTGCTCGCTCATTCTCAGGCTTCCTTCTTGCTGCCACCTCCGTCCTTTAAACCCTGTTTTCCTGAACATCTCCTCTGACAGCTCTGACGCTTCCACGCTTCCAGCACGTTTGCTTCTGAGCAGATGGAGGCTGCCGGTGAGCTGATGGAGTTCTGACAGTTTCCACAGCGAAAGCAAACGAAGCGTCGAACCTTCGCGGCGCCGTGGGAGGCGTCTGAATATTCAGGTTTAGTGAAAAATACATCAGAAAAGCTGGAGACAGGCGACGGTTTAAGTGTGGAAACGATGAAATATGGATGTGATGCAGCTAAAAGAGAGATTTAGGGAAGAACAAACGAGAGAGGAGAAGTTCTGCCTCCTCGTTAGCAGCCGGCTTCGTTTCAAAGCGTCTGCAGTCAGCCTGAAGACGTTTCCTCATCTGTCCGTCCACGTCCTTCAGTCCTCAGCAGGAATCCTCCAGAGGACACAGAGGAGGACAGCGGCTTATAATCTGAGCTTTGAGAACTCATTTAGATATCACACCTGTTGCACCTGAACCAGGAGAGTTTATTGGGAACGGATCTCTGGTTTAAATAATATCCAGTGTTTATGTCACATATGTTCAGTTCTTCATGGATTTACTAAAGTTCTTCTGGAAACATGACAAAACCTGTCAGAAAACGATCAGTCTGATGATGGAGGAAGTTGTGTTCCTCTAATGTTCTCAGCTCCATGGCCTCCTAACTCCTCCTGAGAGGTTCTGATCGACTCCAGCTGCTGACTCCTCTGATCCAGTTCAAACAGAACCATCTGATCCACTCATCAGACTCAGACTCTACAGTGGGAAAGTCTAAGGAGCTCAGCAAAGATCTGGAGAAGAACATCATCAGAAAGTGACTTGGAGCCATTTCAGA
>NW_007578601.1:117929-119800 GCF_000690725.1 Stegastes partitus
ACACGAAATGAAGAGAAAAGAGATAAAATAGTTTAAATTGAGATTTAAAATGACCAAAATGAGACGCAAAAGATCCAAAATGAGAGCCTGAAACATCCCATAATGAGCCGCCGGCTGCAGGAGGAGTCAGACCTGGATGTTTGGTTAGAACGTAGCAGAAGGTTTAGTGAGGAACAACCTGAAGACGCCTCGTTTACACTGATTATATCGATGAAACCGTCCTACGGTGTCAGAACCGCCCTGAACGGATCAGAGCTGGTTCAGACAGAGCAGCTGGTTGCATCACTCAGGAGGTCACGAGTGTCGTTGCCGTCGAGTCGTCCTCGGCGACGACCTCCAGGTGACGACCTCCAGGTGACGAGCTCCTGGTCAGCGCTCGGCTCTCTGCAGCTCTGAGGACGTTCTGGAGTTTCTTGGTCACGGTTGGTAGAACATTAGCATCTGGTTCTGTTCAGTTAGCATCACGTCAGTCAGGTCCAGTGTTTCTGGACATTTTGCATTGATCATCTGTTTTTTATTAAATTAAATGTGTTTCTCATCTAATTTGTAATGATTGTGGGTGTTTTGTGTCTTTTCGCAGCGGTTTTGCATCTGTTCGTGTTCATTTAGTGTTATTCTCAGTCAGGTTTGATCCATTTCCTGTCATTTTGCATGTATTTGTGTCACTTTGCGTTTCATTTTTCATTGTTTTTAGTCTCTTTGTGGTGGTTTTGTGTCTCTTTGCAGCTCTTTTACATCCAACAGTCGTTCTGTGTGTCGGTTCCGTCTGTTGTTCTGGTGAACCAGCCTCCGTTTGGATCGAACCGTCTTTCCTGGAGCCTCCTCTGCCTCCATCAGCTCCGTCTGGATCAGAACCTGACTGTTAAACTCACGTCCTTTTTAGCCAAAATGAAACCAAACGTGACTGTTAGTGTGGACGCTGGTTACAGGATTTTTATTTTTATTTTTTACAGTTTAGATGTAAATTTATACTTTTACTAAATATTTTCTGTAATTTAACAAAACTTTAAAAATCTGCTGAAGAACAAAAACACATTTACTATGAAAAGTGATATTTTCTCTGATTTAATTACATTTTAAAAATAGTTTAATTTACCAGTTAAGGGTTGAGAAAGAACTAATTAATATTTCTTTATGTTTTTTTTTTTTTATTGATGTGGACAGTGTTTAATCATTTGGCTTTTTCTTCTTTTGTAAATTAATATTTTTTTCTGTGATTTTACTGAATATTATCTGGAATTTAACAGCACACGCTAAATCTAAACGTGTTGATGAAGCTGTCGATCGTTTTCTTAATTTAATGATCAGATTTTGGCTCTAAAATGTCACAAAATGGTGAAAAATGTCAATTAATGAATTCGGTTTCCAAAATACCACCATTGTTTTGTCCACTGTCCAGAATTTAATGATAAAAAATTGTAAAAAAAAAACACAGATTTTTCACGTGGACATCTAAATTGTTCCCTTTTATGACAGTTAACATGTAAAATAATGATTTTACTGATTTTTTTCTGTAAATTAACAGTAAATTGATGAAGAAACGTCATTTAAAAACTTAAAAATCAGATTTATGATGCATTAAAATCAAACATAACCCCTCGAAACACATGAGGACGCAGTTTAATCATATAAAGATCATTCTGTGTTGATGTTCGACACTCGGCGGCTAAAACGTGATTATTTCATGTTACACAGACCAATCAGCTGATCAGGATCAATCAGTCATGTGAAGCAGCAGATTATCACGTATTGATCCCGATCGATGCTACAAGCGACGGTGGAGATGATCGATACCAGGCTGCCCTCTGCTGCTAACGAGCCTGACCGCTGCCATCCCATAATGATCAGCATCTGCTCGCGTCCAGCTGCTG
>NW_007578601.1:123351-128012 GCF_000690725.1 Stegastes partitus
AACGACTTCACTTGGATGAAACTTCAGCTGGTGACTGTGAGCGAAGCAGCAGAAGATGGAGGGATGAGGAGGAGGAGAAGAGGCAGAAGGCAGGAGGCAGGAGGCGGCCGGATGGAGAAGTTGGAGGTCTGTTGGCTCCTCGGAGAGCATGAACCCAGCAGGAGGCTCCTGATTGGCTGAAAGTCCGGGCCGTGCTGACACACACCTGAGCTGTGTTGTCTGAACACAGTGTGTGTGTTGGTGTCGGCGCCGGCAGAGGCCCGAGGCCCGCAGCCGGCAGATGGTCGGTTCTCCCCTCCACCTCCAGGGGCTCCCCGCCCGCTCCCAGCCCCAGCAGAACGCCTCCCAGCTGGGCCCGGACCTCCAGCGCCTCCCCTCGCCCGGAGCTCACCCCGCTGAACGTTCCTGGATGAACATCTCGCCCTCTGACTGAAGGTCAAAGCCGTCCATTAAACAGCGAGCACGCTCAGACGTCTCTCAGCAGATCCGGTTTCTTTCATTCCCCCTAAATGGGATTCAGGCTTCAGGTTTTCATTTGGGCCGCTGAGCTCGGCGCTGAAAGCAGCTCAGGAGTCTGATTCAAGGAGACCCGGCTGTTTACGGGAACATTTCTACTGGAATTACACCCACAGACTTCTGGGGAATCAGAACCAGAGTCCTGCTCCGGGTCGGCCTTGAGCCTCATCGCTCACATCATCAGTGACTGAAACACTCGTGTGCCGTGAAGCAGCTGAACAAGAGGTTCTGTACTGATCCGGTAATGATTCGGTAACAATGCTCACCACAGATCAAGGACGAGGAGATGCAATATTAAAAACAACACGTAATAATTAATAAAACTGAGCAAAACCAGACGCAGAAGATCCACGAGGAGAGAAAACTGAATAAAACGAGACAATAACAACCAAAACGAATCAGAAATGAGACAAAGCTGGAGGCAAAAGGAGCAAATATCAGATAAATTAGATATAAATGACCAGAAGAGGACACTAAATGACCTGAACACTGTAAAATAAATAAGAAGAGCACAAGATTGAAGCAGAAAGATCCAAAATGAGCAACAATGATCTAAATTAAATATGAAATGACCGACAAAGGACGAACCATGAAGAAAATAAGACACGAAATGAAGAGAAAAAGAGATAAAATAGCGTAAATTGAGATTCGGGACCGATCAGCTGATCAGGATCAATCAGTCGTGTGAAGCAGCAGATTATCACGTATTGATCCCGATCGATCCTACAAGCGACGGCAGAGATGATCGATACCAGGAGCCGCTGCCCTCTGCTGCTAACGAGCCTGACCGCTGCCATCCCATAATGATCAGCATCTGCTCGCGTCCAGCTGCTGAACAACTAAAACGGTGATAAAACGTTCCAGGAGCTCCTCCTGCAGACTGATGCTGACGTTAGTGCCTCCTAACGTCGTCCTCCTGTGATGGAGAGTCGTCGTTGTGGGTTTGTTCGGCGCTAACGAGGTCGTCGTCGTCATCACGCGTCTGTGGAGCCGAAATAAAACCACGACGACGGTTCTGATCAAACACAGAGCGGGAAAAAAAAAAAAAGAAACGAGGAGCGATCAGAACCGAAGACGGAGCCGTAAACTATAACAGCAGCAGCTCCAGGTGATCAGAACTCGGTCAGGTGTCGCCTCCACCTGGGAGACGCTCAACCAGAACCAGAGGAAGGAACCAGCAGCACAAAGTAGAACCGGTCCAATGACCCGCTGACATCTGGTCCAGAGCTCATCCTCCACCACATATTTAACAAGACAAGTCCTTAAATTAATTATTATTTGTAAACATGAAGATTTATATCAGACTAATTTTTGTTATTATTATTTGTTTTGTTTTGTTTTTACAGTTTTCTAAAACATTTTTTTTTCTGTGATTTTACGAGTTATTAATTGTATTTTTTTTTAAACTACATTTTTTAAAATATAAATGTTTGGTTTCAAACAACCGCAACTATCTGTAAAATAATTCATGTTTTGCTGATTTAATAGTAAAATTTGTATAATTTAACAGTCAAACATTCAGGAAGTCATTATAATCTGTAGAAATAAAGATTTTTAATGTGGAAGCTGTTAATAGTTTTTTGAGGATGTTGTTGGTTAAAAAAATAAAAAAGTTTTGTTGTTTTTTTAGTTAACGTGCATTTATATATATTTTTGTGATTAATACTGTCTGTAAGTTTTTAAAGGAAAAAAAAAAGTAAAATACCAATTAAAATGATTCTATTTTTCAGTCCTACATCACTGGGGTTTTTTTTTTTTGCAGTTGTTGCTTTATTTATTTTATTTTATTTATTTATTTTTTTTACAGTGAACACGTAATTTTTCTTTTTGTAATTTTTTAAGGGAAAAATATAAATTACCAATTTTAGTTATTTTCTATTTTTCGGTTTACAAGCTTGTTCTTTTAAATAATAGCAAATATCCGTAAAATAGTCACATAAGAAACATATTTATTTTTAATTGTTCTTTTTTTTTTAAATGGTGTAATTTAATAGTGATATGTTATGAAACAACTAATTGTAAAATAAACAAATTAATTTTAAAAAATTACATTAAAAATGGAGGAAATCTGGCAGCATGAGAGCCAGAAAAAGAAAAGTGGAATAACACAAAAAAAACCCCTAAAACAACGACAAATTTCTTTAAAATGAGGATAATTGTTTAATACAGTAAAACGGTCGCATGTCGCTGGACGAATAGAAACTTAGAAAAATCTGAGAAACTCCAGAAAGTCGATATTTTGGATTTAAAGTTGACAGTCGAGGCGATAAATGAAACGAAAGAGGCCTCAAATGATCTTTGATTCCAGACTGCAGCAGAATAATCTGAGTTTTTGTTTGTTTCACTGGAAAATAAATTTAAAAATCCCAGAACAAAGTGAGCGAGATGCCTCCAGGACCAGGCTGAGCTCTTCTGTGGAGCTTCTGGAGGAACATCGGTGCTGAAATGTGGAAAAATAACTCCTCACGAGTCCAGAGCTTCATGTTAACGTGGATTCTTAAAGTTTAAACTTGTGAAACTAAAATCCGACTTCACAGAAGAGTCGCTGATCTTCTCTGAGTGGATGTAAATAATGTAAAATGCATCGTCTGTTCATTCAGCTGTGCAACGTCCACTTTTATCCACAAACTTCTCTTTTGCAGCCGGGTTTTAATTAGCGGGGCTAAAAGGTGAAGATCCGACTCTAATTAAACCAAACCAGCTCCAGTTGCTGTTTGAGGATCACATGTGAACACGATGCGGTTCTGAGGCTCAGATGGAGGCTCAGATGGTCCGAGGCTTCGGCGGAGCCATTAGAGGTCTAAAGAGAAACATCCTCCGCCTGCATTTTAATGTTTTCTAATTCAGGACCCTCAGAAGAAACACTCGGGCCTCAGAGCGCCGCTCGGCCATTCAGAGTAATGAGAAAAATAAACGATGCCGGCGAGGAGAGGCTGGACTCAGAACCTCATCAATATTCACAGCAGCAGACCTGCTCGCTCCATCACTCCTCCAGCTTTTATTTATTTGTGCTTCTGTGTGAAACTCGGAGATCGAACGAGCTGCGTCCAATCAGGTCCCGCTTTAATCTGGATCTCTGGTTCTGATCGACTCAGCAGTTCGGCCGCTTGTTTTTAGTAAAAATGCAAATCTGTGACCTCCACAAAGTATGAAAAGGATGCTTAACAAAAAGGTGGAAACGTGTCGGAGCTGCTAATAAATCAGCTAAAGTCAAAGAAATGTTGGATGTATGAAGGAGAAACACACATTTAACCCTCCACACACACAGTTCTCACTCTGGATCAGATAAAACAGCTTCAGCTGGTCAGAAACATCATGAAACAACCCAAAACATCAACATCACTGGTAATCAATGCTCTGAAGCAGCGCTGCTAGAAGAACCGACTGCTGGTCAGTTAAAATGTCAAAGGTTTAAGGCTGTTCCTGGTCACAAACACAGCTCCACACGGCGCAACGTGCAGTGAAATGCTTTCATAAATGTGTATAAACTTCAAAAAACAAGCACGAAGATGGAATACAACTAAAAACCACCAACAGCCAGCAGGGGGCGACTTCTCCGGTTGCAAAAACAGCTAAAATCTGTGAGAAAATAATCAGATTTATTCCCTAATTAAACACTTTCCTGACGAGTTAATGCCACCAGCCTGTAGCTTCCAGCGCAGCGTGAAGCTCTTTTACTAAACGATGACCGTTCAGAGGAAAGCTGACGATAATCAGGTTACGTTTATGGATTCTGCTGCAGTTTGAGGCTTTAAAATGGTCCTTAATGCACCAAAATGCATCTTCTGTAAACAGTTTGTTGATGTCAGAAAAGCAGCTGAGTCGGCTTAATGCCACACATGAGTCGGCAGTTTTATCCAATAAGGAAGTATGTTATTATATTATATTTATATACATTTAGCTGAAACCAGACGTTTACATCCACCGTATAAAAGACATAAAACCTTTTTTCTTTCTCATCATCTGACATTAAATCAGACCAAACTGTTCCTGTTTCAGGTCAGTCAGGATCACCAACATTATTTCTAAACGCCAGAATAATGAGACACAGAATGTTTCATGACTTTCTAGTTTCCATCCATCTCCTCAGTATCTGCTAGCGTTGCCTTTAAACTGTAGAACTTGGGTCAAACGATCTGGGTTTT